>NW_009716525.1:29251-39570 GCF_000703405.1 Apaloderma vittatum
TGAAACCAGAAGTCCCTAGCCAGGAGTTCGGGGTAAGTGAGGGATGGAACAGCAAACACGGCCACAGAGATGTGACACACCAGCACATCTCGTTTCTTCACGAAAGCAGCCAAAGCCCCTTCTGGCTAGAAGCTGAAAGCACTGCTCAGCACCCTGACCAACACTGCCTCACTGCCTTCCTCAATTCCACCTCACCCACTGACTGAATTCAGTCTCACACTTGGCTCATATGCCTCCACAGCACTTCCATACTGTGCCTGGCATAAGCAGCCCTGGCCTATGATTGTAGTTACAAAGAGAATTATAAAAAAATAAAACAAGTGTGCTCTATCTAGCATTTCTGCAGAGTCATTCCCTCCCACACCCGGTTTGTTTAGTGGATGTCCTGAAACAAGAGTATTTACAGTTATCGCAGCTCTTTAGCTTATCACTCATGGAATCAGCTACCCTGAGCGCTCCTCTAGAGGTCACATTCGTTCCTCTAACCGTGTTGCTGTGGTGATTCACCAGAGAAAACTGTAAGTGATGCACACCCTGCAAGTAACACCAAGAATCACAGAACAGCATAGGCTGGAAGTACAAGTCAGTCTTCCTCAGGGGTCTGTGCTGGGACCAGCGCTCTTTAACATCGGCAAGTTCACTGAGAACACCAAGCTGTGTGGTGCAGTCAACATGCCAGAGGGAAAGGAAGTCATCCCAAGGGACCTGGACAGGTGGGGCTGTGCAACCCTCATGTTCAGTGAGGTCAAGTGCACGGTCCTGCACCTGGGTCAGGGCAATCTCAAGCACAAACACAGGCTGGGCAATAAGTGATTGAGAGCAGCCCTGCAGAGGGCTTGTGCTGGTTCACAAGAATCACAGAATGTTGGGGTTGGAAGGGATCTCCAGAGATCCCCCAGTGCCACCCCCTGCCAGAGCAGGGTCACCCAGGGCATCCACACAGGAACGCGTCCAGGCGGGTTTGAAAGTCTCCAGAGCAGGAGACTCCACACCCTCTCTGGGCAGCCTGGGCCAGGGCTCCGGCACCCGCACAGTAAAGAAATTTTTCCTCACATTGAGGTGGAACTTCCCATGTTCTAACTTAAACCCATGATTGCTTTTTCCATTGCTGGGCACCACTGAGAAGAGACTGTCCCCTTCCTCTTGACTCCCACCCCTCAGATATTTCTATAGGTTAATAAATCCCCTCTCAGCCGTCTCCTTCCAAGGCTGAACAGCCCCAGGTCTCTCTGTTTCTCTTCACAGGAGAGATGTTCAAGATGTTGAGAAGCTCAACATGACCCAGAAACATCCACTCACAGCCCAGAAGGCTACCACAAAAATGATCAGAGGGATGGTATGCCTCTCCTGTGAAAACAGGCTGGGGGAGTCAGGGTTATTCAGTCTGGGAAAGAGAAGGTTCCAGGGAGACCTTATAGCAGCCTTCTAATACTTAGAGGGGGCTACAGGAAAGATGGGGAGGGACATTTTACAAGGGCACATACAGATAGGAAAAGGGGTCATGGCTTTAAACTGGAAGAGGAAAGATTTAGATTAGATGTAAGAAAGACATTCTTCACTACGATGGTGGTGAGACACTAGAACCAGTCACCCAGAGAAGCTGTGGATGTCCCCTCTGTGGAAGTGTTCAAGGCCAGGTTGGATGGAAATTCAAGAAACTTGGCCTGGTGGGACATGCCCATGGCAAGGGGTTGGAACTGGATGATCTCGAAGGTCCATTCCAATCCAAACCATCAGATCCTCTCTTACAAAAGGTGTTCAACCATCAAAACAATACATCTCTTCACCAGACTTACAGACCTTGGCTAACAGCACACCCAGGGGAATTCCCTAGCGGGCACCAATTAATATCACCACTGCAGCTCATGGTGACATTCTTTTCTGTGGAACTGGACCAGTAGCTTTAAATTTGGTTGTCAATTTTGAAAAACGAACAAAGCTTTGATCAGCTTGTCCAAAAGCTGCATCCACTTTTCCTGAAGGGTTCAGAACTGAAGAACATTTCCAAAAGTCTTTTTTTTTTTTTAATGTAAATCCAAATAGTCTGATGGTATAGTCAGAAGATCACAAATATTGCCTGTATTCCAGCTAGAAAGTCTTCCAAGAAGGCGATATAAAAGCAGACCCACTTCCTTTTTTCCTTTTTATCATCATGTGCACCTACTGCAGAATATTCTAAAGAGCAACATTAGCACACTGGTGAATACAGTCCATGTAATTCAGGTTTTCAGTCCATTATGTCTTCAATCATGAATAAGGCTTGAATAAATGGCAAATCTTCCACAGCAAGATGAATTAGCCTCACTAACATATTTGCATTCCAACCAAAATTATTAAATAAGCATGAACAGGATGAACACAAATTAATTCACTGTTAATAAAATGAAAGCAAAATTCACGCACCAAAGGAAAAATTCCATATACCCACTGCTGAACAGTACTGCCTGCCAAGTCCTCTAACACTGCCTGCCTAGTGACTTACAGCTGTCAAAATCTCACATCAGATTTCACTTATCATAAGGTCACGCACTGCTCTTCAGTGATTGTAACTGCTCCATTAAAATGGTGTTTGTACAGGAATCTCGCTTGCTATTTCACATGAAACAGCTAAAACAGACATAAAGTGACACGCTGCAGCAAGGCAACACACCCATGACAAACAGAGCAAGGTTGGCTTCAGTGTGGTCTCTACTTCTCCAAAGATGTTGTTTCCTAAGAAGCCTGACAATTATTCCAACTGCAGAGAGGAGGCCTGAAGAACAACGTGAAAAACGCCAGCAGAGGGTACTTGGAGTCTAAGGGGAAACTTAAAGGCGTCAAACCCTCAGGGTGTTACTGACACCGATGCAAAGCCATCATCTTTTACACCACTTGTGTGTCCCAGATCTGACTTTGGAGAACCACAACTGAGTCTTACTTCAAAGTAAATCTGTCAATTAGAATGACATTTTCTGAAGAAATACATGGGCCAAGTGGATCTCTTTCAAGAGATTCTCTTCATATGAGCTCCTCTTCTCACTGTTTTAATATTAGAGTTGGGTACAATTTGACATGGTCATACACACTGTGTGTAACTGAAACGATGAGGAATGACATTGAGGAAGAACACTGATGGGCTGTCATACAGCCTTGGCTTCTTATTCATTATAGAGGCTGTGACATTATCAATGCGAGATCACATCTCTAGATTCCTTTGCTTAGAAGCTGTTTCCAGGAGACAGCACAGCATAGAGCGGAACCACTCTACATACAAATCTCATTTACTTTGGGTAAACTTAGAAGAATGAACCATTATAAAAATAGAACAATGAGAAAAAAAATAGTAAGAAATAAGGAGATACTGGAAACTGATTTTTTTTTTCCCATGAGTAAGAAATTATCTAGAAAAGCAGTAGGGCACGAAGACCAGGACCACAGAGGAAGCTGCATCAAGTATTGTTCAGGACAAAACCACAAGGAAGACACAGAGCAAATATTAAGAAATGGCACAGTTGAATTTTGGTGGTGAGGAGAAGACAGAGAGGAAATGGAGGACTTCCAAGCAAGAAAAGGTTCCTGCACACAACCAAAAAACTTTCCTACGTGCTCAGATTTCCAGAGGCTTACAACCTTGAGTATGGAGTTACTCCAGGGTAAGCAAACCTGAATTTACACACAGTAGCTGCTCCACAGAACTGCCTCTGTGTATCCTGACCCCGCTCCCTTCAGCACAAAAAGAATCAGAATTTACCACTGGATATGACGACGGGTTTGGGAAGCAAATTGTTCACAGTGATTTGATGTGCCAGTTTTTAAACACATTAGCACCTGCTCATAAATCCAGTGCTCTTCCAAACAAGCAACGTCCAGATCTCATCCAGTGTCATACTCCTGGCACGAGGTCTCAGATCTCAAAGGTACATTGGAAAACACAGATCAGCACGCCCCGTTCTTACATAAACTACTTCCCATTTATGAAAATATTCCAGCTTATTTTGATAGGAAGCATGCATTACGGCCTCTGCAAACATCATCCCGCAGTCATCTATCAGAACAAGCAAGAGATTAGAGACAAAACTGGTTCACGAGTTTTATTCTGAATCCTACAGGCTTTTGAAAAAAAATCTCTTTACAAAAAGCAATTAAGGTACCACAGTTAAAGGTAATAATCACCACTCTGTATTCAAAGGTACATCCAGATGCAACACATTAGTCAGTTTTCATGAAGTCATATGCTTGAAGAATGACAGTTCATTTATTCATTAATTTACTTATTTAACCAATATCCCTAAATAACAGCTTCCTTTCCCACTCCACTCTTCACGGCTGGCTGAGAATGTAAGTAATACTACACTGTTCCAAACAGGCAAAAGAATAAAAATAAAACAGAATTACAGCAGCAACTCACTGACATCTAAAGAAGAGCATGGTGGTGTTTTGCCAGTGACAAGCAGTGCTTTCACTCCGAAGCATTTGTATAGAAAATGAGCAGTTGTTTACTGCTCAAGCTGGCAGACATACAGACCCACAAAATACATCCCAGCTTTTTTTGTTTACAAACCATCTGCTGTTGTGAATAGTTCTTCAGGTGTCACTTGTTTCTACACCACCTTCACCCTGATGAAATATCAGCAGAACTTTTCATAAAAATCAATATGTATACTTGAAACTTGGACAATTCCAAACTGTGCTAGACTGAAGTTTAAACCAAAAAATAAATAATAAAACTTCAGTCATTTTTCAAGCAGTTACATTTAGAAGACAAATTGGATCGGTCTGATATAAAAATTTGGATTAGCTTCTAGGTTCTCGTTCATATTCCCAGTAAGGAGAGGCAAGCCCTTGCAGAAGCCAAAAGCAAGGGCACTGGGAACCACAGCAGCATGAGCAGCAGCGTGTGCTCATGGAAACTCCTCGTTTTCTCTGATATTTTCATGAGAGAAACAGCAGCATTATGCACATTCATAGACATAAATTCACTGTGTCTGAGAGCATTTAAAGGATTGCAAACTCAGATGGTAGAGTCCCCCTCAACAGTGTAGAGGGTACTCACACGCAGGATTTAATTCTCTCAGTTTTGGAAGGTTCTTCAGAATTTGTCCAAACACATTCTTTGAGTCTGACAGGAACTCTGCCAGGTGGACAGCGATGACACGCAGATGAAATGCTCTGTTAGACAGTATCACCTCACTAACTGACAGAAGCACAGGGATCATGTTGCACTGAAGTATGGGGAGGGGGGAAAAAAAAAAAAAAAGGATATTTGCTAAAAGGCCCCTCCTGTCCAACAGCACAAGTTCCCCCAGAGCTCTTGAGGCGCTCATGTTGAGATCATCGCACGACATTTAAAGCAAGGGTAAAAAAAAGAAAAAAAGCAGTCTGTAGGTATACTTCAGTTAAATAACACAGTTTAACTGAAACTTCAAATCTGACGTAATTTGGTCAATTTATGGTAAGGCCTTTATCCAGGATGTCTGACCAATATTAAAACTGACTGCTGGCACATGACAGAGAGAAGACACAGGTATAGCTAGGGGTTCAGGAACCAGGAATGTTCTTAAGAATATCTGTTAAATGAGACCTTTGAATCTGAAATAAGAGGTAAATACTAAAAGAACATCTTCAGGGAGCTCTCTCCAGTTGCAGCTTTGGACTGGATCCAGCTTGAGACACTTTACCGGTGTCTCACTTTCAAGAAGAGAGGCTCACATCCCTGAAAACTAAAACCTGTAACAGTTCTCACATCCAAGGACAGGAATAACTAAAAATCATCTGACGCTTCCACAAGCCTTGGACAACGGTCACTGTGGTTGTCCGCAACACATTCTGCCCTGCTCTGATGCCAGTGAGGCTCGACTGCGCATGGCCTTAATCTGTGACCTACAGTCCATTTATGAAAAATCACATAACTATTGTATTTAGAGTACCCCAGAGATTTCCACCTTTCCATCTAACGTTAGGAGTGGTTTAAGCTTATACTTAACTATCCTGAGTAGTCCCATTAGTTTATTAATTCTGGCTGGTGTTGAGAAGAGCAGCTGGTAAATGAGTTTTGTGGAAAGTCAGCTCGGAACACAATGCTCTTTTCACCTGAGAGATGGCAGAGAAAGTTTCCTACCTTTGAAAAAAAGGAGTACTGCAGACTTTCCTCCCAGCAGAGAGCACACAGAGGTGAGCAAGCCTGAGCAGTCCAAAGGCATTCAAGAAAAACAACAGGAAGGGGGGGAAATGCAGAGCTCCCTCCACTATGCTTCTTTCAGGCAGAATAGGCACATTCAAGTGTTGCTCCTGGAGTCTTTCAGCATCTGAAATGCTTCAGGCAAACCCTCAGGCTGGAGGGAACCCTCTGCCACAGCCAGCAGGCTGGGTAAAACTGCCACCCCCCACCTCTGATGACTGGTGGGTGACAGAAGCAATGTCTTTCTCAAGCTGGGCACCAGCAGTGCTCGGCCACCACAGGACTCGGTGCTCTTCTGTCACAAAACGGGAAGACTAGCCATGCCTTTTCCAAGATAGCAGGCAGCAAGGCACAAATTTTTTTCTACAAGGGGATGGAATCCAATTAGCACAATCAGAATTTCTTCTGGTAACTGCAGCAGGAGGTTGGCATAGGTTATCACTAATGTACTCAAAAACAAGTCTCCAAAATTTCCATTAAGGACATCAAAAAGCCATAAGAAACCTCCTCACGCCTACTTTGAGAAGACCAAAGTGCAATGGCCACGAGCAGAGGGATGCAGGAGCAGAAGGAGAATGAGCCACCAGCCCGAATGAAGGCTGGGCCAGGTTCTCCCCACGGCACTGTCCCTGCAGCTCAGCCACCTCTCCCCACACCATCAGGTCTCACAGGTTATTGGGGACTTCCAGTAACGGGGCTCTCAGAAAACTGAATATTCTCCTCAAGAGCCTGCCCATGAAAATGTTGCTTTAGGACATTTGCCGAGCTCTGCCCGCAGCAGGAGGGAGACTGCACAAAGTTCTCAACAGCAAACATTTGCCAGCCTATCCACAAGGTTATTTTTGTCTTGAGGACTCTGACTGCAATCCAGTATCTTCGAACTCTCTGGAAACTCCAGCAAGCCCAGGTAAAGATTCAAGAGCTCACAGCTTTACTCAAATTCATTCAACTGCTCCAAGATCATCTCACAGAGGAAATAGGAAGGTAAAACATAGGCTGGAGTTCTGAGATGTAAAGGCTGTCAGTAATTTGCAGTAGGGAAAAGTTTCATTAGGTTTAATGAAGATTACTCTGTATCTCCCTGTATATACATATATGAAATACGTATTTTCTTCTGCCTCTCTCTTCCCCAAAACCAAAGGAATTAGTAGGGGTTGTTTTTCAGCCATACAATTAAGACCTCAAAAATCTGAATTAAGGATAAACAACTATGCAAAATTAAGACAATTCTTTTTCTCCCAGAAACAGGAGTAAGCCTTTCTTAAAAAAAAACAAACAAAAAACACAAAAACACACGTAAAGTGCAGTAAGGATACTGCCAATGTCACACAACAGTTAGCTAGGCAGATGCATAGATATGACCAATGTAATTATTATGGTACCAGAAAAATAGCTCCAGAAGGGAAAGGAGCAATAAAAGATGAAGCTTCTTCACAGAACTTCACAGTAACTACAGAAATACAAAGCAGAAACCCTGAGGGCAAGGGGGCATTTCTTTAACTATCAACAGTAATTCATCTTGGCCAAATAGGATACAGTAAAACATATTTAACTTTAAACAAGCTCCCTCCCTTTGCCATATTTCCCCCATTGGAACATTTGGCATTCTCTCCTGGGTGCTGCAGGTGACAAAGAACTAACAGAATCTGCTTGCCCTCCGGGTGTTTCAGTAGTTAGACACATCCCCAGGACAACAACTTTACACAGAGGAGTGACTGTCAGACTGCAGTAAAGTAAACACAATCAAACGACTCCAGACATTTTTTCTTCTGCCTCTATGCTTATACATGTATATACAATTTGCAGAATTGCTTCATTGACTGTACATGTCAAAAGGACTCCCCTCAGAAAGGAGAAAAATCTTAAGTATGTCCATGAAAAAAAATCCAAAAAACCAAAACCAAATATGAAAAAGCCTGTGAGTTTGGGCTTTTTTCAGTTTAACTACACACTGTGAATCTGGCTCTGAGGTTACTGAACTTTACAAGCAATCTCCAACACAGACTTTTTGGCTTGTATTTTTGCAGCCACTGCCAAAATAGCTTATACAAGACCAGAGAGAACAATGACATTTTAGATCTTTTTTCAAGTGAGCCTGACATTTCAATACATGTATCTATGACCATGGTGGCTGGTGAATAAGCTCCCTGTGTACACAGCTGCTGTTCCAACTACATGCAGTAACCTGAACTCATACTACCTGACAAAAACCAAACTCATTCTTTTCACCTTAAAAGCTTTCTGTACTTAGTCTGGATTATTCTTTCTTCTCTATATAATCAACCTGTTCTTTATGGAACAAATAATCAGGAAACAAGCATAATTATTCAAGAAATGTGATTTTGGAAGCTCCACTACAGTCTGATAGGATGAACAAAAAGGAGCTTGCTTTGCCCTGTTAAAGTTAATAACACACAGGAGCATCTACAACTCCCTAAATTACACCCCAAACCTCACAGACCTTCTTTACTAGAAAGAACTTCACTCAGCTTTTCACGGAAGTTTTTTGGTGGGTGGTTTTTTCCTCCCCCCAGAAAGAAAAAGCATGATGGCTTCCGCAAGTAACTAGAGCGAAACAAATTTTCTTTGCTTTTGATTATCAGATCAGCTTTTGCATAAGTAAACACTTAGGTTATGGTAGCAATAAGATATCATTATAGATAAGGGGGGAATAAAAGCAGGTTGAACAGGTGGGTTGTTGTTTTTTGCTTTTTAAGAGGAGCTGAGCCATTACAGTACAACAGACACCACTAGAAACTGATAATATTACCGATAATAAACAGATTGCTCCACTACTTTTGCCTCACCAGCACCATGTGAGCCAGGCTGACCATGCCAGCAGCAGGGATAGACAACTGCATACAAACCATGAGGAGATACAGAACAACTGACATAAAACGTAAACATAGCCTTTTCTTGCCATGCCGGTTTTAACCCCTTCATGCTCTTCTTTCATTTTCCCCATTGCCCTCCCCACCAACAGGGCCACCAGTCACACTCCTTCCCTCAGAGACCCCGCTGCAGAAGGAACAGCACAGGGAGCCGAGGCCAGCACAGACCCCAAAAGAGCTGGACGGGCTCGCAGAGAGCCCTTCTGCGACTGAACGTTTTCTGAAACACTTGCTCTGGGCCTCCGAGTGGCCCCACACCACAGTGGAACAGGCAGCATTCGCCCAGCTTACTCACTCACAGACTTTAACCTCGGCACTCTTTTTTACCTGGAGGACAAGCTCAGAAGCACACAAAACCCTCACCAAGGGGCTTCAAGGGCACATAGTAGATGCAAAAAATGCTTCTCATTAAACTATTTTCTTTACAGCTCATGACATTCCCCCTCCCTCCCCAGAGACACACCTACCTTCGATTCTTAACACTGACAACCTGGGGTTTTCTCCTCTGCATATGAATTCTTAGACACTTTCAGAAGCAGCAAGCACAGGATCATTGTCTGCTATACAATCTGGGCCACTAATTAGCACATGCATTTCCTGTAAAAAGCCCAAAGATTTTAATTTAAAAAAAAAGTTGCAAAATACCAAACAGAACCCCAAAATACCTGGCATAACTTTTTTCTTTTAATACAGATACTCTTTATTGGGCAATTACAGCAAACACTGAGGTCATTTCTTACCCCAGACTGAATTTCCAAGCCTATCTGGGCCAACCTGGATGTCAGGCACACCTGATTCTATTCCCTGCACCCTCACATTAGCTGGGAGAGCCAGGCTGCTGGGTGAGGCTGCCCATTCCTCATTCATGTATAAATGCATTACCCTTTCTCACTTGAAAGATTAAACTCTACCACTTGATCTTTCCACTCGGGCAAAGACAATAGTTCGTCTATGCTGCAACCCCGTTTAGGTCAAAGGCTACGGGCTGGATTTACTGCCGTCTTAAAAGACAGCAATAAATCTTAAGAGACAGCAGTAAATCTCACAAGACAGCGGTAAATCTCAAAAGATAGCGGCACATCCAGTCCCCATCCTTTGACTTAAAGACCTGCAGGCAGTTACAGCTCGGGGTCACTCCACAGGCCCGAGGGCCGCTAAGGCGAGCCCGCCAGCCCTCTGCACGGGCCTGCCCTGCCCGCACCGTACCTGCACGCAGGAGCAAGGAGCCCTCACGCCTCCCCGTCCTCCTCTGAAGGGCCGGGACACCCTCT
>NW_009716526.1:0-51508 GCF_000703405.1 Apaloderma vittatum
CACTCAGTGCCGTCATCCACGTCGCTGACAACATATCCTTGTTTAGGACACCAAAGCAGCAGAGATGTACAGGCATTTGGCATCTCGGTAGGATTACACTGATTTTCTTTCACAATGGCACTGTTAAAGCTCTGCTCACTTAAGGGTTTTACAAACAGAGAACTAAAGCACATGAAATTTAGAACTATATACCAATTACAGAGCTTGAGAAGTGTCTATTTTTTGTAATGTACTTGGCATTTTTTAATACTTTTTGCATGGTTCAACTTATCACTGGAAACAACTACCTAGAGCCACTCAGGAGTCCTCCCAGAACATAACTCATCAGCTAAATCTTTCCTTCCCTTTTGCTCTTCCCTGCCCTTTCCCTAAAACAAGCAGCAGAGTCCCATCCCCTTCCTTGTAGCAACTCTAACTATGAGATCTCATTTCTCTTGGCAATACCACACGTGCTCTTGAGTTGGAAGTGGGTGCACGGCTCCAAACTTAAAGGAGTGAGCTTCGGAAAACCACCCAAGAGCAAACGGCTGTGAACCTATGTAATGCATCATGATGTGTTCCGTGTACTTTTCATACTTGACAGGTTTATTACTACCTAGAGCTTTCACCTTCCAGAAAATAGTTCCTTTCCCTTGCCGCGTTACGTTATGGTTTGCTTAAAATACATACAGCCTACGGCACTGCCCCAAACCACACGATTTTTAAGAAGTGGCAATGACTTCAAAGAACACAAAAGCGCAGTAACATCACAAATAACAGGGACACGAAGTTGCCTTTCCTTCCCTTCTGTCCAAATTGAGTAATAAAGAAAGCACACGGGAAGTTCAGTCCTGTATTTCTCAAGTGCAGACCAAAACAAGTTATTGGAATTTCTCCGGTAGTTGCATCGCAGCTTCCTCCTCCGTCGTCACAAGATGAGCAGAAGAGCCCTCTGACACACTCTGCCTTCAGAAGGCTGCCCAAGGGACTTGTAATTGCTGGTAAATAACAACATTCTCAGACAATGCTAACATAAATAACAATAAATCAACTGTGTCTCTCAGCCAAGTTGGTGGTAAAGCAAGATTTCCAGAACTCTTAATGCTTCAAATTTTAAAGCAGAATCAATATCTTCCTGCCAACGGAACATTTTCCATTTCTCAATTCTGTCAAAACTGCCTTTCAGAAATATTTTGCAATAGTAAGATAACAACTCTTTTACTCTAAATACGTTCACCCCCTCACACACACTCTTTGTGAAATGAGAAGAAAATCTTAAAATACACAAACCGAAAACATGGGTAATATCTGCTCTTAGCTTTGCTTCTGTTAATAGTTATGCCTAAAGTTTAAGACCTTTCTGGGCTGACGTACTTAGAGCACAATAACTATTACCACAGCAATGGCAGTTAGAAGACAGTGTCCTTAACTCAAAGACCACATTTCAGTGTTTTCAGGTCCAATCCAAAAGGACTTGGGAACACTGCATTAACAACCTAGTTCAACTCCTAGCAGAAATCCTTCGAAAATAAATACAAAACTACAAATATTTTTCACTAAATACTGATTCTAGGGACCAAAGTGAAGAGGCTAACTGTTACAAAAGTATGTTACCTAAAAAGAAAAGGGTTTTTTTAGTTAAAAAAAAGGAAACAAATATAAACAATTAAAATCAAACTTCATGTCCTCCAAGTTTCCTAAGTTAAATTCACCAAAACTGAAACATCAAATTGGAATCTTAGACAAAGCCTTGTGACTCTTTTTTTTTTTCCCCACTGTTTTCATGTGTGTAGATATCATTATATCTATATTGGTCATTATATTCACTATAATGACCAACTACAGATCATGTAATTTTCTTGCTTCTGAGCCAAAAGGAAACCTATTCACCATTTCGTTTTTGGTTTTCATATCCTGCTGCACAAAGTTGCACTTAAGAGTCTCAAAGATGCCAAAGCACCACAGCTCTATCGCATATATTTGTGTAAAGTACGATTGCAGAGTAGAATGGAAAATTTGTCTCTTCCTTTAAACTGTAACTATTGATGAAATAGCATCTATACAGAACAGTGTGGCATTTTACAGTCCCTGAATATCATTTCTGGGCACTGAGTTAATTTATAGGTATTAACATAGCTGAGGGAAAACACGCAGAGATAAAACATTTGGGGTGACAGCAGTAATTAATTCAAAATTCAAACAAAGCAAAGTCCATCTTCATGAAGAATTCCAATAACTCAGCTTTTAAATTACTTGGAACAATGGCATCTTGTATGAACTTCTAATGGAAGTGCAAATATTGCAACATTTTTGTTGTTGCTGATCCTATAAAATCTTAGTTTCAGCCTGAACTCCTGACACTGAAGCAGAACCACACTGACCTTTTTAACGCAGAAACGATGCTGCACAGTTGCCTGCCCTGACTTCACATAACGGAGGGCAGCTCCGCTGTAACTCTCCTACACTGAATCCAATAATAGTGCTTCAGCTCAGACATTTCTTTTACAAACTCATCCAGTCTCAGGCTGAAGGACTGGATGATGAAGAATTTTCATAAGCTTGTGCTGCGACTCCTGGATTTTCCTGGCTATTTTGCTATTTTCCCTTACACAGTAGTACTTCACCCCAAAGGATACTGAAGGCACTGTACTAACCCAAGTCAAAAGCTCTCTGATTGTCTTTTCAAGGTGGAACTTGTGGACTTAATTCTTCAGATCACCTCAAATTTAAACAAAATAATCATTGCTATTTGCCGTTGGGGTTGCCGGTTAGCTTACTCGAGCTTGGTGCTGATAACACCAAGGCCGCAGGTTCGATCCCCACTTGGTCCCCATGTGTTGCCTGATCTAGCTGAGAGGCGTCCCTGCCCATGACAGGGAGGTTGGATTAAACGATCTCTGAGGTCCCTTCCAGCCTAGGCCATTCTATGATCTATGATTCTGCTCAAAAGTGGGAAGTAAAAAAAGTGGCCGCCAAACCCTCAGCTGTGTCTGTATAACTTACATGCTCTCAGCTTTTACGCTACTTCCACTGATTTTACCAAAAGGTGTATTTCTTTGTCTTAAAGCGAATAAGCTCTGTTATATTTTAAAGAATACAGTAATGGATATCTTCATCATTGAAGATGAAGATGAAGCCTGGATATTTTCAGGCTACAAAGGGCACCGTGACTCAGTTCCACCAACAGTATCCCTTTCCACCTTCCCTTACGCCACCACCAAACCAAATCACCCTGGATGAAGTAAGGCTTAGGTGCCGTGTAGTGCAAAAAGACTAAGGGGGGGGGCATCTGCTTTTTCCAAAACAATGTCAATGTACAGACTTTATGGCCTTTGACAGACTGAAAACATGTCGTAAAACCTTTAGTTTCTACTTGACAAAGATACATACCCCTATAATACTCAAGCCTTTCAGATACTCCTGACGAGGTTGGGCTTGTGGCACGCAGCCTGCCAGAACCACTTTCTTCTTCCCTTCTTGGGCTTTCCTAAAGAAGGACAGACAAGACAGTGCGTTAGTATTTTCAAAACTGATCCTTTTCAACTTCAAAGTAAGCATACTGCACCCACAAAACAGCAAAGCAACCACCATGAAAACGTTCCCAAAGCAGAAGTAACTTGTACACATTTCAACCTCACAGACCAAACTGCGGTGCCAGTCAGAAACGACCAGTTGCATCAGTCCTCCAGCACGTGCTTTAAAACATTTATTTACTTTTAAATATGCATTTACTTTAAAAACCTTAAGTATATGTTTACTGAAAAATCACACTGAGTATTTTCCAAGCTTTAATCACCTTTGGCAAAGAAACATTTTTCAGGATATTAACTTGGGTAATTCTTGTTTTGATGCTACCTTAGCACTAAGTAGGAAACCAAAGCACTGAGATTTAATAGTTAACGCTGTTCATTTTGTTAGTTCTATTTAGACTCACTCTGAATTCAACACTGACTATCGAGCCAGCACTGAATCTTGAAACTACAGGAAGCCCTGAACAGAACAGTCAGATGCAGAACCTGCTTATGTTCATTAAACTTTGAAGATCATCCATTAACACATTAACCCAACACGGCTGCTGCATTCTAATGTGCAAAAGAGCTACGAAGAAAAGCGCTGAATAATTTTAGCAGATTTACTAGGTCTGACATATTATGGGTTGCTCTAAGAACTATCTTTCACAGTTGCGTGCTGTATCGCAACCTCCTGGCAGACTTCTGTCAAACTCGAACCTTGTAATCTGTATTTTCTCCAGCAATATATGGATTCGTGAAGTGTTTACTGTTTTGCTGGAACAGGCTAAGACATGTCATAACATGTTTGTTTTTTTTCTGAAAAGCTATCCTATCCAAAACACACAGTTGTTTAGACAATTTTATACTCTTCAACTTGCTTGAGCTGCCTCCGAGCTCAATGCGCTGGAGAAAGAGATGCTCAACAAGCACAAGGATGCTACATTGAGTATCTGCAGATCTCCAGCAAATGCAAATTTGATGAATGAAAAGAACCAGTCTGGTACCACACACACAGTTCCACGGCTCTATTTTGTACTCATAATACAGACAAATTTATTTACAAGTTATAGCTCAGATAAAATCTCACAAGAACACACAAATTGTACTGTTAAAGGAGATCACAGACCATTGTGGCAAACACCTCGTGTTGGCTGCTGCACTAAAATGAAGTATTTTGATAGAAAAATTAAATATACTATACACAGACAAGTGTGAAATAATATGAAAATGTATTATACTTATCTCATATCTAATATAAACGCAGCAAATGTCTAGTGGGAAGTGTCCCTGCCCACGGCAGGGAAGTTGGAACCAGGTGATTTTGAAGGTCCTTTTCAACCCAAGCCATTCTGTAATTCTATAGAATTTTGGTTTAGTGTGACTTTCAGGAAATCTTCAGACATTCATTATACAGAACCTCACTGGCCCTATACCTGTATGCTACGATATTTTAGAGAAATGCAAATCCTTTAGTCTCTTCCTTGATAATATTTCTGTGGATAGCGAACTCTGATGAAATGCTAATTTAGTTTATTTCTTAGGCAGGGAACCTAGCAACATGTCTCCAAAATCTGCAAGCCTTCTTTTCCTTCAGTGGTAAATATTTGGTTTTGCCAAACTTCAGCAGAGGTCACCTACTTCTGGATATGCAAGTAAAAAGTAAAGCTTAAAATAAATAAATATAACTATTATTTTGTGTATTACCCAGAAATGTCACATACCACCATGTGACACTCCGCTAACTCGAAGGATAAAAACCGCCTCTAACAGACTCAACCCAACGCCTGGAGGCAAGACAATAAAACCTGTCTCCAGCCAAAAAAAAGCACACATCCCCAGGCAACTGCATCTGGCAAAATCTGCTGCTAGCAACAGCCGGTTCCATCTACTTGGAAACCTGCGAGCACTGCAGAAGAAAAAGCTTTTATTCGAGTCTTTTTATCTGAGAAAGACAAAAATAAACAAAGTTTCCCTTGACACATTAAATGGCATTTTAATGTTATTTCGCAGCTTTAACATTTTGCCGTATCTTCTGGGACCATAACCGGAGCTAGGGGGAAAAAGTTAAACAGAATATTCTTCATAATAAGCATTGCCTTCATTTCACTTTTAAAGTTGTACAGGTCTCTACAGAGTAAAGAATTTTGTACAGTGAGTTGTTGTGTTTTTTTGCTTTAAAATGCAATTAAGTGGAAATGTCAGAACTAAAGTTTCAGTCATAGTCAATTTTCATTACATCCATAATACACTGTACAGTGCATGAAGCTCATCATAAACAAAAAACTATTGTAAGGAAATTATGAAAATTTTTGCCTCATTTTCAAGTAACCATTTTTCAAAATATGCATTCCAATGCTATATTGTCATCTCCTTTTAATATTGTTTAATGAGCCTTCCTCATATTAACAAAAGCTTAGTAAAATTATTCTCCAAAAATGTAGTTAGCATAGCAACCGTATTAGAAAAGCCTTTATCCTTCAAAAACATGAGTAGTAATGAGAATAATACCTCGTGGAATCTAGTAGGTGGCATGAATAAATACATCTTCCCTTTCAGATCCGCTTTGTATTTTTTGATTACATGAACCTTACCTTGAACATTCGATTTAATTGACTAGAAGTGCACTCTTTTCTAAAACCTTCTTGCAAGACACGCATCTGAATAGAAATTTAATTAGAGCAATTCTTTTTTAAAAAATGGAATTATTCAAGCTACTTCCTAAGTCAGGGGTGGGGAACAAAAGAACATGTGAGGAACAACAGGGGCATAAAAAAAAAAAAAAGTACTGCACGCAGTACAGAACTCGTACAGGATCTGCAGCAGATTACGTCGCATACATATAGCCCTTGCAACTGTAACTGCACTAGAAGTCTTAATCATAGAAACATAGACTGGCCTAGGCTGGAAGGGACCTCGGAGATCATTTAATCCAACCTCCCTGTCATGGGCAGGGACGCCTCTCAGCTAGATCAGGCAACACATGGGGACCAAATGGGAATCAAACCCACGACCTTGGCGTTACCAGCACCATGCTCTTATGTCCAATGTATTCTGCTCTTTACAAGGCAAATCTGAGAATGTATCTAGAACAGGAAAAAACTTCTGCCTTGCTTATGTGCACTTCTATTTCTGTTGTTTGTAACCTGCCCAAACATTCATTCCACGCGCAATTTTAGGCAACACACCATTGCACTGTTCCTCTTACTTCTTGGTTTTTAAGCTCCAAGAAAATCTAGTCAGTAGCGTGACAAATGTATAGAGACATTCCCCCACCCTCCCAAAAAGCCTCTCCAAAGCACTTGCTGCATCAGCACTGTGCCTCGCAACACTGGAGGGTACCGCTTCTTCATGAGTCCTACTCAGGTGGCATCACCACAGGAAAAAAAAGTTAGGGATCCCTCCCCGAGTTTCAAACCTAAGGAAAGTAAAAAAGTAAAAAGGATAATGTAGAGAAAATTGGCTAAGTTCAATGGAAAACAATACTTGACATCAAAAGTAACTGCTAACCTGCTCTTTGCTCGAGACAGATGAGAGAATCACAGAATCACAGAATCATTAAGGTTGGAAAAAAATCTCTAAGATCATCAAGTCCAACCATCAAACCAATACTACCATGACAGGTAAACTATATCCTGAAGTGCCACATCTACGCATTTTTTTAACACCTCTAGGGATGGTGACTCCACCACTGCCCTGGGCAGCCTGTCCCAGTGCCTCATCACTCTTAAAGAAATTTTTCCTAATCTCCAGTCTAAACCTCCCCTGCTACAACTTGAGGCCATTTCCTCTCGTCCTATCACTATTAACTTGGGAGAAAAGACCAACCCCACCTCACCACAACCTCCTTTCAGGTAGCTGTAGAGACCAATGTGGTCTCCCCTCAGCCTCCTTTTCTCCAGACTAAACAACCCCAGGTCCCACAATCTCTCCTCATCAGACTTGTTCTCCAGACCCCTCACCAGCCTCATTGTCCTTCTCTGGACACACTCCAGAACCTCGATGTCTTTCTTACGCTGTGGCACCCAAAACTGGACACAGTGCTCGATCTGTGGTCTCACCTGAGAAGCCGGATGATCACTGCTCGCTTCCCTTTCCGTAAGCAGAGCTGCCCACTGGACTTGTATAAACCATGAGCTCTGCCATGAAGGAGTCCAGGCTGTCCCAGAGCCACCGTCTTGGCTCACCAGGGTACCCCAGCCTTGGCAGGCACGAGAAATCAAAAGCAGGGAGCAAAGCTGGCAAACTACAGACTGGTCAGAACACAATTTGCAAAGCGTGGCTCTAGTACCAGGTACATGAAACCAAGTACTATAGCTACAAACCTTCACTTTCCTCCCCTTGAGTGATGAACAGAAGGCTGCCTGCAGCAGAAGGGCTAAGCAACAGTCAAACACAAGTACAAGCAGCAGCAAGAGCAGAAGGTTCGGCAACAGCAATAAATTAGGAAGAGAAGCATTTTTACAGTGAGCTTGTTTGGAAACATTCAAAAAAATAAGAGGAACTATTTCTTACATTCAAGTACCAGAGGAAGTATCTTTGTTACTCGAAATGAAAACGGAAGGATTTCAACCTGTATCTTACAAGGCAGGTAACAACCTACCATACTTCTGAGAACATTTTTACATCAACGAGCTACTCTCTACCAAAGTACCGTCCTCCCATCGCTTGCACCAGCACAAACCTGCCAACTCCCACACTAAGATGCCTAGAGTTACATCAAATTGTGTAACACACCAGCATAGTCTATTCAGACCATTCTCATAGCTTTCTATCACACAAAACCCACAACACCCCTTAATCAGGTATTTTAGAAGGGAGTGAAGCCATAAATCAACAGCAGGTTTGTGTCTACAACTGCCCAAAGAAATATTAGTATCCATGAAAACGTTCTGCTAAGGCAGCTCTAGTTGAATACAGTATGGCCTGGATATGTTACGAGATCGGGCTGACCAAGGCCATGAAAACTGGAGGGATACTGCTACCCAGGCTGTAGAAATGATGTTGTGAGGTTTCTGGGGAAAAAGAAATTTTATTTGGCTGAAGATTCAAATGCATGAAAGATCTTCCAACTGTCTTATCTGCTGAATGAACAAGTAGGAAGCCACAAGTTTTAAAGGGAATAAAAAGATGCTGCCTGTATGGCATCTGGAACACACTCCTGAAAATCCATAAAAATCACACAGCTGTTTTCTGTTTGAAAAATTACAAATGGGAACTCAAACTGTGACTTGACAGGCTTTTGAGCCAATCTAACATCTCATTACTACACAAAGGCTTGCTTCCCACCCTCCCTGCCTGCTATTGCTGCTCCTTCTCGAGCTCCAACCCCCTCCCTCTTTCTCATTTCTCACCATTGTTCCTCCTCTGCTTCAAGCTCAGCAGCTCCTCGGACCAGGGACCCATTTAACTCACTGATACAGGAGGAACCTATTGAATCACAGAATGTTCGGGGTTGGAAGGGACCTCTGAAGATCATCTAGTCCAACCTTCATCCCAGCATACCTAACCACTACACCATAGTCTCAAGTGCTGGATCTACTTTTTTTTTAAACACCTCCAGGGTTGGTGACTCCACCACCTCCCTGGGCAGCCTGTTCCAGTGCCTCACCACTCGTTCAGTAAAGAACTTCCTCCGAATATCCAATCTAAACTTACCCTGACGCAACTTGAGGCCATTTCCCCTTGTCCTGTCATTAGTAATTAGAGAGAAGAGACCAGCACCAGCCTCACTCCAGCCTCCTTTTAGGTAGTTGTAGAGGGCAAGAAGGTCTCCTCTCAGCCTCCTCTTCTCCAGACTAAACAAACCCAGTTCCCTCAGCCGCTCTTCACAGGGCATGTTTTCCAGACCTCTCACAAGCCTTGTTGCCCTTCTCTGCACCCGCTCCAGCACCTCGATGTCCTTCTTGTACCGTGGTGACCAAAACTGGACACAGTACTCGAGGTGCGGTACTCGGTATTGAGCCGAGTTTGAGGGCTTTTTACCATTTTATTCCATGAAGTTAGCTCATGGGAGGAAGGCTGCAGTAGAGTCACAGGAAAGCTGCTGGGAAGGAGCCAGAGAGAGACGGACATGGGAGCTCCTTGTTTTGTCTTTGAGGTTGGGGGCGGGGGGAAGCGTGAATGCTCTGCTTTTGAGGTTAGGGACAGCCCCATAGCTAAAGACATGTGGAAAACCTGAGAAAAGCTCATCAATAGTATTAGAGTAGAACCACTCGAGCCTACTTAGGCCTGTCAGCTTCCTTGTACACATCAACCACCCCCAAAGAACTACCCTGTTTTGCTCACAAGTCATGGGAAGATATAAAGTTTATTTGAAGATGTTTACACTAATTATTGGAGTTGACTAAATTTCTCTTTGAGGACCAATCCCTAGCAAAGTCTCCATCTAGTTACCATGCTGCATCCTCTGAACTCATCTCCTTTGACAAAACCCACCAGGTCACGTGTGTCCTTTTCTCTCTACCTGCTACCACTACATTCCTCCTGCAAGGGCAAGCATTTTTTCACTCTTTCTACTCCTTCGAAAAAGTACAACTTCATTCTCTCCCTTCAAACTTGAAAATTTAATCCTATTACAAGTTTAGTTTTATATACAGATAGACTGTTTAATCATCTATATATGTCTCAAAACCAGGAAAAGGAAATCTCCTGTAAATTCATTTGGAAAAGGATGTTAAAATTCTGACAGTTTAAAGAAATGGACATAAAGATCATTACAGTTACCTTTTACATAACCCACTGCACTCTCATACTCTATTCCTCCTTTCTTTCTAGACATACTTTTGTAAGAACTACAATATTCTACTGTAATATTTGTGCTACATCTCTCCTTTATGCTTTGTTAACTGACCATTTATTCTACTCTACCTTCCTAATCTTCCCACTCTTAGTTCTATTCATCTCCTTAAGCATAAAAGAAGTGCAGTTTAGGGCATACTATTATTCTAATTAATTTGTGAAATACTACACTGCTGCTCAGGTTCAAAGTCCAGGCAGGCTTCAAGTTACACGCATGCACGGCCAACGGTTGTAATATAAAACGTCGTTGATACAATGGCTAAAAAATGAAATTAGAGTTGAATGAAAATTAAATAATCCGATTTTCTTCCCTAGAGGTGTAGTATACGACTCAGTAACAGACTGCCTACAAAGTTAAAAAAGGATCATCAAGAGAGGTTGCTGTTCTAGAAGCTATTATGAGGACTTGCCTGCCCCTACACACACACTCCATTTTTGGTTGTTTGTTGGGGTTTTTTTAAGTACAACACAACATCAATTTTCTTCCATTGGGTAAAGAAAGTGAAGATCCAGAAAAAGAGTACAGTAAATGCAGACAGCAGTACGTGGTACCAACAATGCTGTTCTACTGAGTCGTTAGAACAAAATCTCTGACGGTTTCTATTCTGTGACATGGGACATTCTGATAAAAAGTCAAGGATAACAAAAGAGTTATAAACCACTTCATTTTCTCTTGACACTCAGGGCAGCTGAGGAAGAAAAGTCAGGAATTCTGCAATGGATAAGGACCACAGCACCATGGGATGAAACAGAAACAAGGGACAAAGAACAGAGCAGAAACAAAAAATGGGGGTTAGCTCCTAAATACTGAAACTTTCATTCTGTTCAAATTGCACTGTATCACATCTTTATTAACTTTTTCCTGCTTTTTTGTTTGTTTAAATTCATTAGGAAGAGCTTACTGGGCTTTACTGGAGAAGTTAAATGAGAGAGTTAAGAATGGTTTTATTTAGTTGCCATTCACAATCATAGTATCCAAAGAGCAACAGAAGTAAAACTACACAATAAACTGTCCCCTATGCTCTCTGTTTAAGCTCATTTTTAGAGAAACAGGGAAATGTAGGTTGGAAAGGACTTCTAGAGGTCATCTAGCCTAACCTCCTGCTGACAAGAGGACTACTAACAATATCATTACCCAGCCAAGGCCAGAAAACTCTGCCACTTGTTACGTTTTCAGGACCCACCAACGAGAGCTTGGTTCCACAACCTTTGCAGTCACCTTTCAAGTACATGGAGACTACTGCTAGATTAGTCACTAGCCTCCTAGGGTCCAGACTCAGGGCAGCCTGACCATTTTAGTCGTCTTCCAATGGACTTGCTCGACTCTCCACTGCTTCCGTCATACCCAAAACACATTATTCCAGGTGAAGCCCCACCAAGTAGAGAGAAATAAATGCCTTCCCTCCATTTCCTGGTTATGTTTGCCTTATTTACAACCAAAAGTTAACTCATGAGGGTTGATTCATGTTTCTTGGTCCTCAGCATACACCTCAACTGCTTTGCAAAAGGCTACTTAACCAAGAGCCTGATCTCAATACATTATGGAGCTATGATAACTAACTCTTCATTAGCATCTTCAGTTTCTCAATGTTTTATACCCCACCTAAAGGAATGGTAGAGATCCAAACAATTCTTCACAGACTACATTTTGATACACGCATTTGCTGGACAGAGAAACCTAGTTTCTGTATCGGCAAAACATCTTAGTGCTTCTACAGGCACACAAACTCATCACGATTCCTGAAAGCAGCAGTCCTAATACTGCTTTAGAGGGGCCTTGCACCACACACTGCGATACAAACTGAAGAGATATTACTATTCTATTTTCTTCAGAGACTGAAACTTTGAGTCTGTGGCTACACATACATATTCAGAAGTGTATGGCAACTACTTTATGAAGCTAATCCTACTTCTCAAGTGAAGGAATATGATTTTGTCTTTTTTTACTCGGGCGTTTTTATTCACATTTTCAAAAAACCAAACAGAAAACAAAATTCCCAGGTGACGTGAACGACGATTGCACTTTGCTTTTGCCTCTACACTGCTGGAAAAATTGAACTCGGTTGTGTCACTGCTGCTTAGCACAGGAAGGGAGATGATGCTATTAGAAAGCGGGAAGCTCAGGAGTTCACCCAGCAGCGTAAGATGGCTTTAGTGCGCTCCCACTGTGAAGTGGGACTGATCAAAGCAGCTACATCTGCTCGTCGCTAACAATTCATGCAGCACACGCGCTTCCCTTCTGGTTTAGGCTTTTTGATGTGTATGGCTGGGAAAAGCATTTGCAGGGAGGTTGCTGAGAGAAGGAAGAGAAAGAGACAAGCCCTGGAAGTAGCTCTGAGAGGTTAATGCCGGTTTAGTCATCTAAATCTAGTTAAAAATGTATTATTTAAAGAGCTAAAAAAATCATAACTTCTATCAGAGCTGACGGGATAACTTCTCTAGGCGTATTAGCTTGCCTAAGAATGTTTCCTAGGATAACCAAGATACCATTCTGGTAGTTCTCACAACAGATATTATTCTACAAGGTTAAAACACTGAGAAGCATTTCATAGGGATAATGATAAATGCACGGGCTCATGAAAGTTTTAGGTCACACACATGCCTGAAAGGTCAGAACAACCGAAAGGATTCAAGCAACAAACACGAATCCCTATTTCTTAACATAAACATTTCTCTCAAACATCAATCTGACGTGGCTTGAATAGAAATATATTCATATGACAACAACTGCTTTGTTCCCAACACTATTTCTTTTTTTTTTCTTCCAAATTTCCCACGAAATTCATTCTCACAGATTAATGGCACTGTCTTCACAGCACCTTTTTACCTATATATACGCACAGAAGGAATATTCTGGTTTTGAAGAATAAGCCAGCTCTAATACTACACAGTACTGTTTGCAGCACAGCAGCAGCAGCGGTAACTACTTGAGCACGGGAAAACACATCTAACACTTCACTAGGATTTCAGCTTTATCTCCCATCCCAGTTCTCAGGAATGTTGCAGTATGCTCTTGATCACAAGCTTTACAAAGATAATAATCTACCATCGGAGTAATGAATAATGTTTAAAGGTTATTTTGCAAGCCCTACTCAAAATGAGCTAGGTGTTTTTTCTGCAACAATCTCTAACCTTTTTCTTAGTCCTGTTTCTGATGAGTGATCACACACAGGTAACAGAGGGATGGAGGCAGACTCCAGCTGCACGTTCTGGGGGTTCCCAATCGTGGCACAACAGATTCACACCCTTAGTAATGCCCTGGTGAAAAAGTGTTAAAACTCTCTTCCCTGAACTTCGGGCAAATAGTAAATTTATGCAAAGTTGTACCACTCAAGTTTCTCTGTAACGTAAAAACAGTTAATATCAACCTTCAAATACCTCTAAACAGTATTAATTGCTCAAACAGCATTTCCTATGCAACTACGTCATATTCCGAATTTGTTTCTGTATTTAATACAATATACTTCTCTGCATACTTCAATACACCTCACACCAGGAAACAACGCTAAATAATGCAACGCTCTGCATTAAGCCCACAATGCAGCTCAGGATTCTACTGAATCTCACTGGAAATTATCATCCTGTTATGAAACTGTGGAGGAGAAATCCCTTTGCTCCTACCAGGAGTTTCAAAGTAATCCTGCTTTACAGTTCTTAAACATTGCAGAGTTTGAGAGGATGGGAAAAGTGCTAACTGCCCAATTTACACCTCTGAAATTTGCTCTAAGAGACTTGTCATATTTTCCTTCCAAATTTCCATAGCGATTCAAGTTCATTTTTTAGACTCTGATTACCCTAAGTATATGATATGCTCTCTTTGAAATATTACTTCATTAATAAACATCATGATTTTTTCCCTACCATAGCCTACAGACAAATATTCAAAGTGTTAAATAGGTAATTCTTAGAGTGATTAAGCCTTTATTCTGAATAGTCTATGCACAGCAAGATGCTGCCCTGTCATCAAGCAGAACTTTCCTTTTAAACAGGTGGCAGAGACAGAACTTCTAACTAAAGCTCAAATTGGGAAATGGAGCACTCCCTGAAGCTCCTTTCAAAATCTGAGCCCCATTCACCAACTCCTCACCCCAGGTTTCTCTAGCACACCGGGGAGCAAAGCCTGCGTCAGCCGTATTCAAGACGATCCAGAATTGTGTCTCTGCAGGATTGTATCCTACCTGCATCAGCAGAAGGCACACTAAATTCTCTGGGAAGGGACAGCAAGCACGCACTTCAGCAGGTTACACGCATGCTTATTGCAAATACACTACGGAATTGCAGAAGTTAAAAGGTGAGAGTTTCTTTTTAATTTTTTTTTTTTAAGCTTCTTATGTTTAACAGTATAAAACACTGAGGAGGAAATATCTTACAGGGTTGCTGACATGGTTTTCGGAATTGCTCTTCATAGAGTCAGGCAGTGCTGCTGTTCACTTGCTACCTCTGTTTTTTGGTTTGGGTTGTTTTTCTTTTAAATTAAAGCTTTTACCCTGTTTTTTGCCCTGATCACGGGTCAAGCGAAGGCCACATCTACTCTGACGACCTTCAGAAGACTTGAGAGCCTTCACTGCTGATGCACTCTCCTTAAAATGTTTTTATAGCTACGTTCTTCCTCCTGACTCCCATGAGCGCAACAAAAATTACTCTTAGTTTCCACCTCCGTTCACAATATATATCAATTTACAGAATACCCACTTACTCTATGATTTTTGCCAGTACTTGCCACTTTCTGAAAAAGCTATCAGATGTTATATGCAAGGGCATCTTCCCTCCAACGGGAATTAGGCAGGCTCAGGCAAGACCCTATGCGTAAAGCAAGGCTACCTTAAAGAGGTATTGTCCTATTATATTATTTGCTAAATTATTTCCCTTTCTATAGAAACGGTTGCATCTAAAATAACACTGAGATGGATAAGTTGTGTTTCCACTCAGTTTGAAATGTCTTTGATATCACAAAAAATCACAGAAAAATTAGTGATATGGACACCAAAACACAGAAGCAGAAAAGAACTATTTGCTGCAGCAAACTTACCTCAAACTACGCCTCTAAGAACTTCTGCTTTAAAGAGTAACACAGAAGAAAAAGTAAGCAGATAAATATTTTACTGTTCATACATTAGCTTTATCAATTTTAAAGCACAAAACCGGAGCATGTGTGGTGCTGACAACAAGTTACAATACTCAACAGGACTGCTCAGGCTCTAAAAGTATATGAATAATTTGAGAGTTTGCACGTAACTCTCAAAAGTTTTAAATTTTAAAACGCAAACTCCTTCATTTCATGTTCTGTATCCTAAACCACGTGCATTTGACCTTGCCATCAAAATGGGTAACGAAATACCTCACATTTTCAACGTACTATACATTTGAACTAATATGTCACAAACTATTCCCACTCACTCTACAGGTATTCCATATCCTAACATTAGGGAATTTGCAACACATTTGTTGGATGTAATACTGACTAACACGACCCAAAATGTTTTCATTTTTATTATGCATTTTCTTTCTTCAAAGCTGGACAAAGCAAAAGGCATGTGTAACTTGATTAAATCAACAGGCTGGAGCATCATTCTTTGTTGTTGTTTCTTTCACTATTAATGCAATATTAGCATTCTCCTGGTCTGATGGAATTTTTTCCCTTCCAAGACTTGTAAAATTCAACATCCATCAATTATTACCATAGCAAATGGCACTTTAAGAGGCTAGCAGATATAGACACTTTGTAGAAACATACACTAATGCCACTTCAAACTGGTAGGATCTCTCTTTTTAGTTCTAATATTTAGCTCTAATATTGAGTTCCAACAAACATACGCTTCACCTTAGGTACTCTCTTAATAAAATTAGCTTCTCTTTGCCAAAAATCTCATTTTGTATCATTTTTCATTTCTCCTCCATTTCCTACATATAATCTAAAATTAAAAAAAAGCTGCCTTAGCATCACCTGATGAGACCTTTATTTCCAATTCCCCACCCTTCCCGACTACAGAATTGTGAACTAGCTAAGGAACTGTTCCCACACAAGCCTCGAATTAGCCTAAATTTTTCTTCTCAGATAATTGTCTATGTTTCTTTAGTTCTTTCTGAATGTTAGACACGTTAATTGCTGAGATAATCCCGACAGAGAAGAATGAGCTTCATACAGCCAGCAATCTCTATCAAACCATCAGTCTGAAAGTCATTTATGATTTCATCTTAACCTGACAGTCAGTTCCTAAATAAATTTTGGGTAGAACAAAGTTTACGGTAAAAATAAACCCATTTAGTTGTGATGTTTAAAGTTTTCCAGAAAACACGGTTCAGTTCAGAAACCAGACGGACGGTGCAAACGGGTCAGAGGGACAAACAGTTACGCTGAACTTCCATTTATCAAGCAAATCTCCCTCCAGGAGAAGCTGCCCGCCTGCTGCGTATGAAAAGAGCAAAACCAGTTTGTTCGCATTCCCAGTAAAAACCAGTCAGCGCAGCGGGGGAGTGAGATGGATCTCTGGCTACAAGCAGCTTCCTGGAAGAGCGCAGGAGAAGTCCCGAGCGACACGGACTCCTTCGCCACCGAGGGTGGGAGGGAAGGGCAGCTTCCTCCTTTTACTGAAAATCACCCTGGTCTGCTCTGCTAACGGCATGGGAAGAAAGAGGGTCTCAGAAAATTCGGTAACAGAACTGCATCAAAAAAAAGATCCTACGGCCCTACAGTATGAGTTGAAGAAACTCTCCTACATCATCACGGATCATGGCTTTCCTTGACAACAGAAAAAGATCACCTCTCTCTAGGAAGTGGAGGGAACTGTTGTTTGTGCAAGGTTGTTTCTTTTTTTAAAAAGTGTTCTCAGTAAAGACCAAAATTAATAAAATTACAGACTGACAGTTCAGCTGCTCTTTTCCAGCTATTTAACAAATCCATTGCTTGGAAGAAAAATCTGATTTTTTGCCTTAAATATAACTGGCTAAATAGTCCCACACACTTCCAACGCATCTCTAACAAGTACTATTTGGAAAACATTCCAGAGACATTATTCTATTTCACAGGAAACACTGCGCCGTATCAAGAATTTTTAAGCAACCCCTGCAGCAACTAGAAGCAGCAGAGCAGTAAAAAATTTTTAATTGCTTGCTTTTTAAAAAAAAAATAATTAAAAAATGTACAAACCCTGAAATTATCACAGGTAAGAGAGCCCCAACAGTGAAGTTCATCTTTTGGTTACTTCTGTTATGCCAACCCACAGTTTTGATTAATGATTTAGCACACTCGAATGGCCAACAACACCATCTGACTCCGTACTGCAAAGAACCAACCACCTTCTCCTCGAGGAGGGCAATTGCCAACCACCAACTGCCTGGGCATCACTAGTTCCTCCTATTCCTTTCAGAAATCTGGGGTTACTGAGGCAGGATTTCAGACACCATCACCTCCGCAAAGATTTCTCATGGAGTGAATTGTGGGAGAAGTAAAAGCTGGAAAGCTGGTCTGCATAAATCTCTCTCTTGTGGATGTGAGCCTCTGGAAAATTTGGCCTCGTTTGTACCAAAGCAGTATTTGCAATACACTGCATGTGCTGAAGGCTTGTGACAGACATCAGATGATTTTGAACTATGGTTATGAAGGTCAACATCTCATCTTGAACTCTCCTCTTAAAAGACATTATCAAAAGAAAAGCTCCTAAGTACCACCACAACAGAGATGCACTAAGTATTGCCCACTAAAGAACTGAGCTCTGAGAAATCTAGGAGGAACGAAGACACTACACCACATTAAAAAACAATTCATGGCATATGTAAAGCTTTATAAAAAGTACCAGATACTAGAAATCTTCCTTGCACAGTACTTTGTACATGCACACATACGTTTATGAGCACACGCCAAGAATCAGCTTACAATGTGGAGTAGAAAAGTGCTTGGTACATACAAGTGAAACCATTACCCCTCAGGTAGCCTCTCAGCAGTACTGTATGCATTGGTTAGCCCCAGGGGAAAAATTCTGAGCTCAACCTCAACCAGTAAAACAGCATAAGAGGTCACGTCACTATGTATTAGTATGTTTAACATGCTCCTCTGTTGAACGCACTATGATCTGATTTATTGCCCTAAATTTATTAGGCAAATTTACTTGCACTAATTATTAAGGGCACCTACTTTACTGGAATTATGTTGCCTCTCCCATGTTTTCTTCCCCCGTAAGATGAAGTCATCGATAGCTTCAGAAAGGATGGGCAATCCCCTCAATAAGCAAGCAATACAAACGAAGGCCTTTGTGTACACAGTCTACCTCGGGGATAAAGCCAGTGCAGCTACTAAATACCTTCTGTAACAGTGTATTTATGCTCTCAACATCCAAAAATTGAAGGGGAAGACAAGACAAGACAACACCAAGACGTCCCCTCTTCACCAAGCTGAACAGCCCCAGGTCTCTCAGCCATTCCTCATACGACACATGCGGTACCCCAAGATCACACAGAAATATGTGCTGGTAGTTGGCTGAAAGACCATCTCAAGCATTTCTCGTTTATTCTCAAAGTTACTTGTTATGCTGACTTCAATAAAGATGATGTAGCTATTCAATAAAAAAGAGTCAATCTATTAAATGAAAGCTTAAATTCAACAGGGACTTCTTAGTCAATCATTCTTTGTGAAAAATCTGGATTTCAAACGCCTTTAGGACTTCAAGTCACTTATCCCGGGTTGTCTTTTTTCTCTATTCCCCATTCTCAGCAGCAGAGATTGCACGAACGTTTCCAACAAATACATTAAAGAACAGTTCAGGTACTTTTTGCTGGAAGTTCACCACTTCACTGTTCTACCTCCAAACTGCTGTGCACAGTTAGCAGACTAATCAAGCTTAGCCTGGCTGTTAGTGTGTCAGGCACAAAGGTGAAGACCCTTAAGGGGTTTTCAGCGCTCTGTCCATTTAGACCAAGGAGTTTGTGCTCTGTAATATCTGAGATTTTTTTTTTTTGAAGATGGATGAGGAAAGGAGTATAATTTCAAAAATTAAATAAATAAATCCCACTAGGCTGGGGTGCCTCAGTTTGGGTGCCTCAAGACAACTAAATTCCAAAACTCGACACACTGACTTCCTAAAAATGCTCTCCCAAAAGAACTTGAAGCTGCCTTCCCCCCCTTCCAGAGCACCATCGTAAACTTGCAGCTTAACACCAAAAGCCAGAGCAGGCAGTTGCTATTCTGCTTTAAAAACACACGAGCAGGAAGATCACAAGTCTTCTACATCTAAGTTAAAGTATTTAAGGAAGCAACACAACCTATTTCATCGAATAGAATTGTCAGGGTTGGAAGGGACCTTGAAGATCATCTAGTTCCAACCTCTCCACCATGGGCAGGGACATCCCCACTAGATCAGGCTGCCCAGAGCCCCATCCAGCCTGGCCTTAAAGACTCCCAGGGATGTGGCTGGCCCCCCCGCAACCTGTGCCAGGGTCTCACCACCCTCATGGGGAAGAACTTCCTAACGTCCAATCTGAACCGATCCATTTCTAGTTTCAATCCATTCCCTCTAGTCCTGTCACTACTCAACATCCTAAAAAGTCCCTCACCAGCTTTCCTGTAGCCCCCTTGAGATACTGAAGGCCCTCCCACTGTCTCTTGTCAGCTCCTTGCAGAGCCATAGATAACCAAAACATAGTGTCCTTCTGAGCCTCCCTTGCTTTCCCCTGAGTGGAATGCACCAGGACTGGTAAACTATCAGAAGCCTTTGTGGGAAGTGGTGTCATGAGGGTCCTGGAGATCGTGTCAGTGTTACACATCAAAGCCAGTGCACAGAGGGTCAGAAAAATGTACCCAAAGCTGTTCTGGCCACAAGTGACTGTGAATGTGGGCCACCAGGGAATGGGCAGAGGAAGCAAGAGGCTTCCAGGGTGTATGACAATGTGCCCCATCCCTCACTAAGGTCAGGAAGAAAGCATGATAAGCAGATGTATCTACACATTTTAGTCTTCATACTACAATAATCACATTGGGTAAGGCACTGACATTCGGTCCCATTCAGTCCATTCCTGAAGGTACAGCAATAGTCAGAGCCTTCACCAGACAGTGTGCCGTAGCACACCCCAGGCGTGTGCAGGAGGCGCAGAGGTCCATGCCGACTGCTGGTGCAGAAACTGGTCTTCACAATTCCAGTTTGGATTGACCCTCTACTCTGCAGAGAAGTTGCATAGCTCCAGAAAACACCCATGAATTCAAAGAACTTAGGCAACGCAGGCATCAAGTCATGCCTTGCTCTGTCATGACTGTCCCACCAAGCTGGGCAGCCACTGACCCGAAAGAGCTGGAAAGTTAGAAGAGTGCGTAAGAGAGCCACCCCATCGCACAGGTAACAGCCCCCAACAGTTGTACGTACCATCATCTACAGACATCAGAAAACCCCACAAAACCGCACAGGTCTGCAGCGGATTATTGATGTTTTATTATTGCTGTGACATTTAGGAATGCAAAATAAGTTAAAAATGCAACAAGTAGCATAACACTATTTCCTGGAGGACGGGGCAGTGCAAAGCAACAAAATCAGGCTGCATCTCACGCGTTCACTTATTGCTGCGCGCTGTTTGTTTAACTTACTGCTGTGTGATAACTGCAAATAAGCCCCCAAACTTGACATAAAACACATAGATATAACTCAGAACAACAAATGCCCTAAATTACACAGTTCCACCATTATAAAGGACTTTGCATTTTTCTTAAGATAATGGTATGCGAAATTAAAGTTATCTTCAAAAAGATTTTAAAGACAACATCCATATTATTTTGGAATTGTGTATTACATGCTCTCAGCTTGATTTAAAATTCATTTAGGATGTTTGTGTTCTCACTAAGTGGTTATCTGGTCTGCATCTGTCAGCAGTTATTGATCACTGTTGTAATACTGCAAACAACTTCAATCAACAGATAGTGCTTTTCCAAATTACATATCGAACTAAGAAAAAGAACAAAAGCATGTGATAAGAGACGATTCTCATCAGCTCAGGTTAACAGAGGAAGACTTCTCACATATGTATCAAGGCACTAATATTTTACAGAAATTTTGTTTGCTTCACAAGAGCATTGCTGCTAGAAACAGAATATTAGCCCCTGCAATGACTGCAAAAATCTTACAGAACAATTGCTACATATTCATCTCAAAGTGTAAGCACGTTGTGCAAGGTATCAAATTCTCAAAAGGCATTTTTCCTGTACCTATTGAATAAATATAAAAGGACTGCCCAATGGTACTCATTCTAATATGGCACCTACGGCACACAGGAGCAGCGTAGATCATTCCTGTGATTCATTCGTGAGCTCGCTGCCCAGAAGCCCAGATCCTCCCACCTTACTCACTTTCCATCACTCCAGCTTTTTTACTTTCTCTACCTGTGCTATATTTTGCCAACTGAAAGAACAGTAAGTTCTCGGTGCCCCAGCCAGGCCCAGCCCCTGGGCTACAGCTGTCGGCACCCTGCTGCAAGAGAAGGATGCGGCTCAGAGCGAAGTACAAACAAGTCCAGACTACGAACAGACGTCAGATGACGAATTCTACCGAAAGGGGAACGATAAACCGTTAAAACGCAAAGAAAGGGTGGGCGCAGTTATTTCATTTTGATCACACAAGCAGACAGGTTCTTGTTTGGTTTTGACTTAGAGAAATGCAGAATTTTTATCCAGTTGCTAACCTCTCCGTCACACGTTTGCCTCCCATCCTCTCTTCAGTCCCACTCAAAAGTGGCCAAAATTGATAATTTCACTCAAAAGTGTACAAAATTGGTAATTTGTTGCAGGTAAAAAATGAGAGAAGCTATACTCACCATTGTATAAAGTCAGCACACACTGGTGCATGTGCAAATCTGAAATTTCCAGTGGGGCCACCTGCTGGGAATCATACCCTGCAATGACCATTTTCAAAGATGATTTGTGGTGCCTTGAAACAAAACCCATAAGGGATAAAAAAAAAATAAAATCAAGTGAAGAGCGTAATTACTCATCTCCACTGTGAAAACTTGAGACTAATCAAGAATTTTTAAGTGCTTAAATTTTGTCCTGCAGACTCAAAAAGCTGGCCTCTAGAGATCTGCATTTCCAGAGTTTGTGGCTCATCATGAAGTAGAAACCAGATGGCAGAGAAACAGGTCTTCCATAAAGCAAGATCATCTGTCTTCACTTCCCAGAAGTCAACCGAGCAACTAAATAGGAGAAGACCCACCCACTGCACAACGTACATGAGGTGGGGTGAGGGCGCAGGCTGAAGAACTAAGAACGTGTTTCTTAGGCTGCCCAGGGAGGTGGTTGAGTCGTCATCCCTGGATGTGTTTAAGCATCGCTTGGATGTGGTGTTGGGTGATATGGTCTAGGGGTGAAGTTGCAAGTAGGGTTAATGGTTGGACTCGATGATCTCAAGGGTCTTTTCCAACCTGGATGATTCTGTGACCAGAAGCAATGTGGGCTTGCAAAATGGAAGGGTGACCAACCGATCAACGACCAGCTCACCCCTCCGGCTACATATGCACGGCTCATCGTCGCATTTAAACGTCGCAGTAACAGCCAAGCTGAAATCTTCAAATTAAGTCATAAAAGGATTTGTCATCACTGTAGCAGGACTTTCATTAGACTTATCTACAAATACAGAGAATACACCTAGGTAATGATGCAAAAATCACTAATCTTGGCTTTCTCTGCCCAGTTTGATAGTTCAACATTAGAGAATACAGGAGTACTAATGGAAGCTATTAACTTCTTTCGGAAGAGTTAATAAATTCAAATTTGAACAGTGGGACAGATGGGCAAAGTGCTAAGCTAACATAAAAATGCATATTTCAAAGGCTGTTTTCTGGCATGATAATAAAAAAGGAGAAATCTGCTACAATTCCCACCAGAGGCAAGCAGAAATTTAATCAAGTCAGTGCCTGAAAAGCCCGCCTTTTGAAGGCTATTTGCTCCCAAGCAAGTCGCTATAATTTTCTTCTCAACTACCTACAACACGTTCAATGAATTTCACAGTTTGTAAGAGTGCTGTACCATAAGAGTCAAGACACGATTCCTTGTTAATACTAAGAAAAAAACCAAAACAACAAACTTAAAAGGTCTCTTGAAACATTCCTTGACAAGTCACCATACCTGGGAATAACCTGCTACCTTTCTACCCCGACCAGAAGGCTCTTACTGCATATCACTACAAATACATGGAAGCTAGCTTGGGAAGCACACAGAGCAGACAGATGTTTCAGCCTGTCGTGATATGCCAGAGCTGACCATCCCCTTGCATGCTAGAATAATCTTGTTATATATTAAAAAAAAAATAATAATAATCTCTGGATATTGCTGCTTTGCATTTTATGTATCACCTTTCATCCAAGGATCATAAATCCTTTATTTTGTCCAAGAACCATTCTTCTAACCTCATATCCACCAGGTGCATATCCATCTTTATCGCGATGTCACAACCCTCCAAAGTAAAGAGTGGCTTGTTCAAAGTCACTCAAGCAGTAAAACCCATGTTCCAAAATCCAGACCATCATCTGGTTGTCAAAACCTAGCCAGCCTCACACGGTGGGAAACAAGAGACAGACTGGCTACAACTTTTTCCAGTTCAGCAGACAAAGCTTTCCCTTTAAGCGTGTTACAACATTGGAGCCACTAGAGCCAAAATAAAAAAAAAATATCTGCCTAGCATGAAATGAACCACATTCAGACTTTCACTGCCTGAGTGTTGCACAAACTCTCCGTCTCTGAAAGACGACTGGCAGGCGTTCAAAGTGATGAGTAAACACATCTCCCTGACTGTGCCATTTCTGAGAGGGTAGGAGGGGCAGACAAAGCCTTTTGCATTTCAGAGGGAGTGAGTTTGGTTTTAAACAACCTGGACTTCACTTTGTCTGCCTCACACAACCGACTTAACTTTACAAAGAAACCTTTTAGGAAACAACACAGTATCAGATACATTCTCTTTTCCAGAGAAAAGACCAAAAATGCTTAATCGGCCACAGATTCTCAATGGTGAATTGTGCTGAAAGATGCTGAGCATGTATCAAACATTCAGTCTTCCCACATGTACTGCTCCAATCCGAGCTGTGCATTTCACTGCACTGGGATTTAACTTCACTCCAGCATTTCAAAGATGTCGGCATCAACCAAAACGGTCAGCACACATTTTTAAACTAGACTTACAGTTTAGCACTAGAGAATCAAGACATGGGTCTGTATCATCAAGCTGTTAAGCATTTTTGGTTTACCAAGTACTTGCAATCAAAGTAAAACGTGATTTTCCCTGCCCACCCCAGAGTACTTCAAGTGCATTTGTCAGATTTCTCCAGTCGAACTAATTCTTAGCACACAGGGGTTTTTTTCAACAAGTAATTTAAGAAAATTATAAATTCTTCTGCCAACTGAAATATTAGCTGCCTACATCTTAAATTTACTATCTTACCCACGCTACACTTCTACTGCATGTAAACAATACTCATGGTTTACAAAACCAGATAACACTACTACTACAGAACCCTTTTTCTTGTTTGAACGTCTCAGCTTTCAGCTTAAGGAAAGCTGCTGAGGTCAGGCCATGAGCAAACGGAGTTCAGTGAGGATATATTTGCGCAACATTTACCTGCCCTTAGCGCACTCAAGTTCCTAGTATGCAACTCATCGTTCTGCCCAACAGCAGGGCTGCAGAGGCCATGCGAGCAGTTACAGAAAGATTTGAAGGGGCCAGGGCAGGTACTAGAAGCAGCCCAGCCATACCATCAACATGCTCCACGTATGCTCAATTCTCTGGAGAAGCAGGGTGGGGTTTCGCTGGAGCCCATTGCTTCCAGTTCCTAAGTCAAGCCCTCCAGAAAGGAGCCAAGGTACTGCTGGCTACATGGGCTTGTGTTACAGCAGGCGGCCCTACGGAGCGATTTAGCCAGGAGCTGATGAGTTGAGAGAACTCAAAGCGTAGCATTTTCACCACTGAATTAGCTGTAACACCACCAGCACTAAAGTGTCACAAGCCCATCCTCCAGCCGCTTATTTCACCCACCGACCGCTTCTCAAAACTTTGGAAACAGGGTACACGGCAGGAATGGCACAAATGTGACACTTCCAAACTTCTAACGGGCAATTTAAGAAGTGCCTTGACATCCTATGCAAGCCTAAAGCATTGCTTGTTTATACAATCCATATCCACACCAGAGCTGAAAGCTACTTCCAATGCCTACCGGTTCAGCGCAGACAGAACCAACTCAAGCAGATTCCAGGATATGTCAAATAACGTTGGAAACAAGAACAAAAGGGGCCAGCATTTGTCAGTTAACAAGCTGACACAGGAACGCATTTTTATGCTGTTATTAAACACCTTTTTTATGTTTATATATATTTTTAAGTATCTGAATTTGGTTCCTGTAAGCAAAAACTTTTAAACAAACAAACCAACCCACCCAAACTAGTTTGGTACTGCTTTTAAAATTACAGAAATCCATTGATGATAATGCACTTTTAAAAATCACTTCTGGTAAGTGTGAATAAGTTTTCAAATGGCAACAGAAGTATGTGTTGTACTCTCCTTCTCATTGCTTCTGACGGCATGTGCTAGGAAAAGAATATTAGCCTCCATAGTCAAAAATCACATTGTAATCACAGCGTAAAAGACACCTGAATGAAGACAACTCATTTCAAACTATTAAGATCTGAATAAAGGCTACAGAACACTGCTGCGGATTTCAAAACCAACACATTAGGTTGAAACTGTATTATTTATTGCAACAGAAGGATTTCAGGTGTGTGTACTTCCCCCTTCAGCGTTTATTTTGCAGTAAATGCTTTCCCACATTCTTATAAAAGTGTAAACATAACACACTACCAAAAACCTTATTATACAGCTAGTGGTCAATGATAAAGTTTTTAGCAAATTACACAATTAGGTGCTTCTTCCCACTCATCCATTGGCTTTCAAATCACTACTCAACCTCAACACCCTGCCCCAATAATTAGATGAAAAAACAGAACATAATGGTAAAAAAATTGACAAACTTATTAACTTCTAAATAATTCCTACATTCATTTCTCGCATTATTTGGGGCACCAAAACCTGTCCGTGAAAGAATAAAGCGAGAGGAAGCTGAGGGTTACACCAGCAGACTGCAGCCACCACATCTAGGCTGGGGTTTTTATCCAAATGACGTGATGAGAAAACACAGCGTTACTTGCTTTCTCTGAAGGACATAGCATAAATACTCTGCATTAAAAAAAAAATAATAAAAAAACCCCATGCCAGAGACATGCCTTGCCATGAGCTGAGCCCACTTCCGCAGATCCCCGGCAGTGCAGCTCCCACGAGCTGTATTTTAAAATTAGAGAAAGGAAGTAAGTCAGCCTATAACAAACTTATCATTTACCTGTAGGTGATAGTAACAGAGTGATGCATTTCGTGATCAATGAAAAAAATTTTAAAAAAGTTAGGAATGTGTGTGGGGTTTGTTGTTTTTTTTTACATTCAAGGTGCTGGCAGCCAAACACCCCCCTGGCTTTTGCCGGTCTGAATGGTTCCCAACATTCCCAACAAATAAAAGCACCAAAACATCACAGCCACTTGCCAGATTGCTCCGCGAACAAAAGTACGGCAGGTGGCCGTGCACAACATCGAATTAAATCATGTGCTGCTACGAACTTTATACCAATCCCCATGTAGTGCTGTGCCTGTTTAACGTTACTCTTCATCCTCAATTCTTAACGTGAAAAGAAAACGGGTTTTAGCGACACATGAGCCATGGAAGGAGACAATGATCCAAACAGTAATTATTCAGCGCTCAATAAAACAGAGAACAACTACTGAATCTTCTTTTCCTCCATTCTCTACTTTTTTCCCTTTCAATATTTAGTAAGTAAACCAGTGCTTATCTGGAATAAATCCCCAGGCTCAGCGAAACACCAGCTGGCAGACTGGGGTAGTTGTTCTAGCAGCAGATGGCTCAAGCATTTTATGACAAACGGACGCGGGACTATTGCTGGTCAGACCAGCTTTCAGTTACTTCTTTACAGAACAGCAGAAACCAACTCGGGGAGCCCGGACGGTCGCTCACCTGAGCCAGGGCCCCATGATCAGCTAATTTTAACCTTAAATTGGAAAGGAATTTTTTGGCTTACTCGCTTTGCTGGGGGCCGTACAGAAAGAGTACTTGGGTCACCTGAAGTGATAAGTAAAATTCAGCTGTTACAGCTATGCTAGTCTTAACAAACAGAAATAGAGAGCTAACCACAAAAAAAAAAAACAAAACACCACAAAACACTAAATACTCAATTACTTCAATGTATCTCTCACTGGTAGTCCAATTCTGACAGAATTACACCCGAAATGTGCACTGTAATACACCCAGCGGGGTCACTCGGGGGGAACAGGGACGGCAGAGAGGTCATCCCAGCCACAGCCACACCTCCACACTCCCCACTTCTAATTCTGGGAGTTCTCAGACAGGGACTTGGGAAAAACATCTTCCAGTCTCATACCAACATTATTAACTTCAAATCCGAAACAGCATTTTGAATCTGTTTCGCGAAGGTTAATAGTACATTTCCAGTATTTTTAGTGGTATGACATGGCTGGACTAATGTGGCAAAAATCCAATATGCAAATGGTAATACCTAAAAATAATCTGGATCCCCAGTTACAAGGTACTGCCTGGTTTGGCATCTTGTTTTCGTGGGTTTTTTTCCTTATTTATTTTTAAATGAAATGCATCACACCACTTGCAGAAGCGAAGAAAGCTTACCACTCAGGAGAAGCTAGAAAGCTTACTAGCCAGGAGAAAGAGCTAAAGGATAGAAAACCAGAGGCAGAAGTTTGAACTCTTCTTACATCCATAAAAATACATTAGGATTTTTTATTACTAATCTGAGAGCAGTGAAAAATTGCTTCACATGCAGAGGCAGTAACACTAGGCAAAATTACATGGTTTAATAAAAAGAATGTTGTTACCAGCATTCTATATAGGTTTTGATGTCTTCAATCTGTTGCTTTCCTACTGCAATAGTGTTAATTTCATTCTTCTTACTGCAGTAGTTACCTACCTCAGTAGAAGATGCATAAGCAGAGACAGATAATTTAAAACAGTTATTTCATCTCCTTGATATTTAATGGAAATGTATTATGCATGAGTGATGTTGAAATCATGAATCACTGTACTAAACCAGATTATGTACTTCCAATTCCTCACCTGTTCCAGATAAAATATTTATATACATTACAATTGTTATTTTAATATGAAAATTGTATCCCAGTTTTGGTATCCAGACCCACTCTACAGAATTTCTGGCAATGTAGTGTAATGAAATTGAACGCTATGAAGTCTCTTCTACAGTAAGACACTACCACACCCCTGTGTCAGACACACAAGCCAAGTCCAAAAAAAACTGAGCTTATTTCAATTCAAACACTTATCTTCAAGAAGCAGGAAAAAGTGAATGCCCAGTTGTTTTTTCTTGTCAATAAATTAATCTCTCCATAGTCTATGAGTGCACTTAGTATTGTTACTTGTACAATAATTTCTGGCAACTCGGAATAGGGGAGTTTAGAAACCAAGTTGCTGCAAGGGGACCGTGGTTGTATTTCCACCGTCCTAACAACGACGAAGAGGTGCAGAAGACCCTGTCTTTCCTCCACAACCCTCAGGCGGGCAAGGAGGACTTAAGACGAAGGAAAGGCAGATGCTTTGCTTTTCTTAATCCATAGCAAGGTACGTTTTTCCTCGAGACTGCTAGTCAAGGCAAAGATAGCAAAACGAAATTCCAGTGGAAAGAGCACGGGCACAGGTGTTTATTCAACGCAGGCTCTGTCAGTCCTGTCTCGAGGTGGGCTAGTCTTGCAGGTAGCTACAGTTATTCTTCCTGGCCAGAACAAAGCCAAAGAGACAAATTAAAAAAAAAAAAAAAAAAAATCACCCTTTTCTCTCACAGTGATGAGACCTATTACATGACAGTTAACGTGCTGTTAACGCAGGACACTACAACGTTGTTTTCTGGGGAAAACAAATACTTTGACGAGTGAAGGATTCAGATTGTAGCAAACAGAGTAAGCAAACAGTGTGTTTGCACACCTGTGCAGATTCAGCTCAGCATGGCCTTTTATCACTTGCAGCTGGAAGGGCAGACGCGCACTCCTTCGACAGAAACAGGAGGATGCTTGCTTACACGGCACGGAGCTCAAAACTGCCTGCCCAGACTGTCGCCTGAGGTGCTCACAAACATCTGTATTTGTTCTAACTGTATTCTGTACATGTGCCAATGCCCAGAAATGTTACAGCAAAGCATTTTCATGCACAGAGATATGGAGGGGGGAAGTGAAAAATAAGGTAGCACCTTGAACAATATTTAGTCCAGACAGCAAAAAAAGCACGGGACAGTCTCACATAGCCTTGTCGAACCACCTGTGTCCCTGCTCCTCCCCACAGAGCTTACATGTGGGGGATTAGGGCTGTGCCCCCTCCAAAGCTCGGGCGGGCAGAGCCTGACAGTGCTCCTGGGGAAATGGAGCTGGGAGGCCAAGTCGTCAGCTTCAAGCCAAGCTTGTCCATCACTCACGGCATTTAAATCACTAAGTGCATGTCAGATCAGATCAGCCACCTGTCCTTGAGGGCTGGGTACACGAAATACACACCGGTGTGGGTTGTTTTTTTTCTTTTTAAGCCTTAAGTACTAAAAACTGGAGGACAAACAGCCATAATAAGCTGTTCTTGAGCAGGCCCTTGCTTTGACATCAGTCCGTTACAAAGGATTCAATAGCAATAGCTGATCACATTCCAGACAAATAGGAGCTTACACTGAGACCATGATGAAAGATAGGATGGCACAACCCTTGACTCAGAAAAAAAAAAGGGACCATGTACCACAGAATCCACCAACTTCATGGACTAAGAGCTTTTGTACCTCTTAACATTTATGGAAATAAATTCTCCTGCCCCAGAGGCAGAAACAAGCTTAAAAAGAGTTAAAGATGTATTGAATATTTTAGAATAGTTCAGTTGGAAGGGACCTACAATGATCTTCTAGTCCAATGGCCTCCTTCAGAGCTACTACTGCCTCTTCTTGAAACTGGGATGGAAAGAACTCAGACATAAAAGGTGTGAAAATCTCAAAACACTAAGTGGACAAACTAGCCTTTGAAACTCCTGCCTTAATGATTACATAATTTCCTTTTAGAAACTGTGCTTTTAAGAAGAAAACGTCTGTAAACAGTTAACAATTATCTTGTTTACTAATCATGCCCCCCTCTTTTTTTTTCCTTAACTTTTTTCAATTGTACCCCCATGCCTCCCAGGCAGCATTATCAACATGGCACTCCGCCCTTACTCAAGCACCTGAAAGCATATATGTTTCTATCCTGCTACGCTCATTTCTTAAGAAAAGGACATAGAAAATATTCACAAATAACTGGACTTTTGAACAAAAACAAATAAGGGAACAACAGTGCTCCAAGACTAGCTGTGTGAGCAAACAAGTAGTTTGTCACTGACAGTATTTCTATTTGTAAGAGCATTGTTTTCCAAAGCAGCTCTTGTTGGCTCTTCCACATTAGAGAAGCTAAAAGCAAACAAAACCCCCTCTCCTGTTCACAGTCAACTAAAACTCCTCCTCCCCCCAAAAAATGGTATGAAATGACACACATACGCACACACTCTAGAGCTGGGCTGGCACCATCTCCTGGCCTCAGAAAAAAAAGTTTTTGCCCTCAGGAGGTTTAGATTGGACATTAGGAAAAAAAATCTTCACCAAAAGGGTTGCTGAGCAGTGGAACAGGTTGCCCAGGGAAGCGGCGGAGTCCCCATCACCGGAGGGATTTAACAGACGTGTGGACGAGTTGCTCAGAGTCACAGTTGAGTTGTGGACCTGGTATTGCTACATTAGTGGTTGGACTCGATGATCTTAAAGGTCTTTTCCAACCTAAACAACACTATGATCATATAAGACAGGTTAATACAATCATATGAAAATATGTCTTCAGAAACCCCTCCTCAACAAGGTACCTGTATAGAAGCACAGAAAATGTCCAGTCAGGTGGCATCTCCAGAGTCATTCCCTAACCTCCCATCAAGTTCCAGCACCTACTTAAATCTGGGCTAAGTCCAAAGTTCATGAATGAAACTCAGATTTGCCCACCTGAGTTCTGAGCATATCCCAAGGATGAAGACTCCCCAAAGACAGACACACACCAGCCTCCCTGGCCAGCCTGTTCCTGCTACTTAGCCCCTCTCACCATGAACATTTTTTTTTCTTTATAACCAGAACGACAATAAAATCATTACTACACCAAGCTCTTGCTGCCAGACAGCTGCCTCCTGTCCTGTCACTGGCCTCCTCTGAGAAAATTCCGGTTCTGTTTCATCTGTTGCTACACATTAGGCAGTTGAAGACAGCAATGAGATCCCATCTCCAGCCTTCCAGTCATCAGACAAGGACTGGGGAGAAAAAAGCTTCAGCCATATCTTACAAAGTACAGTCACAGACCTAGACAAACTGGTTAATGCTGAGATACTAAATCTATGGGGAATTTCTCTAACATAACCATAAGAAAAACCAACCAAGGGTTAGGAAATTAAGAGGGATGTGGCTTCACACCTCACTTTACTGCACTGAGATACTGAACAACAACAGCAACACAGAGCAGGAACCTATTGTCCTTGAAGTGCATGAACATATTGAAGCACACCATCTCTGTCTTCTAGGGGTCCACTGTGTGAAAAAAAAATGGCAAACTGAAATCTGCACAAAGAAACAGAGGATGCAAGAGCCAGCAGCCACAGGGGCACATTACTGCACAGATCAGCACCAGCACACGCTTCTTGGCTCTTCTAAATATATCTGCGTACAGCTTTTGTATCAGTTCAACTAACAGTTTAATAAGAGTCACAAGATTAATGTGATAACGAATACTAGCCCAGGAACATGCAGTAAAAAGGCAGTGGCTTTTTCTCAGCAAGAACCAAATAAAACATCCTTCCATACAGGCTAGCAAAGACAAGAGAAATATCTCCCATTTTTGTTTTTCTTTTAGAATAAGAATCAGTTAATACAAATCAGAGTCTTAAAACCAGGAGATAATTCAGCTGAAAACTCTCCCATACATAAAAGTTCCAAAAAAACCACCAAAATAAAAAGCCAAACTCAATGCTCCTGGATTAAGCGTTGCAGTGGGGCACTGGGGAGCTAGGTCCCCCTCCTTCCTCTGCCACCAGCTTCCTGTGGGGCCTTTGTCAATTCTCCTAATTCCTCCATTCTCCCAAACCGATTACACTTTCCCTCCTCACAGAGCAGATTAATTTCCTAAGTTAGACACTGATTATACAAGATGCAATTAAGTACCAACGTAGAGTTTTCATTCTCAAGATCTCATGCAATTCTATCAATATCCTGATTTTTCAAAACTCACGATAACTTCAAAGATAAACTGTTCCATGGACGATGCCCCCAAGAAGCCTACCGGCCACACAAAATACTGGTAAAATACCGGTGATTCCAGTCTTGAACTTTTGCATTGTTCCCAAATCTGCTATCGTTAGGTCATTTCCAGCTAAGAGCCCTTTACAGAACACAGCTGCCCTTTCCCTCCACACCCTGTCACAAAAGCCAAAATCCACTGGTTCCTTTTTTTGTCCATCCCAGAAGCCGGGCTTTCGAAGATACAGTAAGAAACCCTACATGGAGAGGCATCATCTACTGGGCCACCTCACTCTAGGAGCCCAGGTGTTTTCAGACAACCTCAACAGATCATGTTTCATTACTAAAACATTATAATTTTCCGCAGCAAAAAAACACAAACAAGGCCTTCGGGAGGTAGGGGATTAACAGCTTGTTTCTATGCTAAACCTTGATGCACTTTACTACTGCCTTGTTTAGTATGAGCAAGTACAATAGATTTATAAGACAACTTCACTGGAAAGTACAAGCATCCTAAATTACCTGTATTGACCAAGGAAGTATAAAATGAGTTACACAAGAAGCTTAATATCAAAATTTATTGTCGGGATGATTTAAGTTGCTGCAAATACGTGCCTTAACCAAGGACCTCTAGCGGTAATTCAGCTTTTGGTCGCACCGCATATAAATTACTACCTGACCTATCATTTTAAGTTCTAGATTTCCTTTCAATAGCAATGAGTCACTGCAATTTTTGGTTCTCCAACTGACATAGAAGCTTCTGGAAATCACAAAAAAAATAAGTCATCTTTAGAAACCTTATCAATTAGGGCCGAACTAAACCACAAGCAGCATCCACATTTCTTTGCTCAGTTTTGAAGTGCTCTAACATGAAGCGTCACATCACTAATCAACTTCAGCAAAACAAGGGGTCCAATTCATGTGTATAAAAAAAATTTTAAAAATAGCAATAACCTGCATGTCATTCATTTGTCCCTGTTAGGTGAGAGTGGAGGAAAAGAGTCTAATTTTCCTAGCGGGGCTTGTCACTGCAGAGGGAGGCTGTACCTCTGACCCAAAGCCGTAACCAGAGGGAGGGTCCATCAGGGCAGAGAATCGTCTGGAAAAACGCTCCGAGACAGATCCGACTCGGGTTACAGCGAGGCTTTCGCATCCCTCTCAGGAGCACTTGGGCTCTTCCCCCTCCAGTGCTGCCACCACACCTGTGTCCCACGGTTTGTTTCCACACAACAAAACACGTCTCAACGTTGCGCAGTGAAAGCTCCCATCTCCCTCGACTTGCTCGGCACCGGGTACCCACGTATACCCGACACGCTGCGCGCGGCAGCTGCTGTACAGCTTGTGTTTTGGGGTTTTGGCTTTGGAACAGCGATTATTTCCAGCGCTGGACAGGTGCAAAGCTAAGAAACCTCCTTTGTTTCTCCCTGTCTGGAGATAGTTTAAACTTTAAACTTAAACTGTTTAAACTTTAACTCGTGAAAGGTGAGGCAGATTTTTCTTTCATTGTTCGAGCTCAGTGAGCCTTCCACATCAACGTGCAACTGAAGCAGAAAAAGACCAAAACATATTAAATGTTGTCCTTAGGACTACTGAGATAAGTGTATCAAATAGCAGTTCTTTTTTTCTGATTAAAACTGAGCCACAGCCACCAGCTCCATTGGCAAGGCAGCAGCAATGACATTGGGAGTGTTTCCTCTATTGCATCCTTAAAATAACATGATAGTTTCAGAAATTCAGGGGGAAAAAAAAAACAAACCAGAATCCATTACACCTTCTTCAACTATTCTCCAAGGACCACAGGCACACATCAAGCCCCTGTAGCTATAGTTGTTCCTGAGCAACATGAGTCTATTAATTAGTCATAATGAGACAGCATTTAAAACTGCATTTTTTTGCGTTTTAACTATTCCACTCGGTTACGAAACCCCGCTCCAGAAGGCTCACAGCGATTTCCTTAAGAAACCATTAGGGTTTGGCAAACAAAGCGTATGTGGTAACCCTCTCCCCTTCTGCAGGAAAAGGTACAACCCTGACGACTCCCTCCACCACCTGTCGAGCACCAGGGTTCACAGTTCACTGTGGCAGGAGATGCGGCTGGAGGGACTTCAACCTTTCCGCGCTCCTTGGCCTTGTCATTTAAAAAGAACTTCAGGGTTGCCAGACTAAAGAGTCAGGCACTACTTGGTTGCTTAAATTGCTTGTAAAAAGTCTACTCTAACAGTTGGTCAATACCTTATTTTTCAGGTCAAAAACCCTCCCCTTCAGCAGGCTGGAATTTCCAGAATATCTAATCAGTTCCAGTGTGAAATCATAACTCTCCAGAAAGCGTAGTTCTTGTTCAAGAATAAGACTGAAGACCCAGTACAAAGACATCCAGATTTTTAAAAAGTTAGAAGACCTTAACAGCCAAATTTCAAGAGGTACAACAGAATAGGTTTTCATGACAGACGTGTTTTCTGCCAGCATAATGAAAAAAGGCTCCGATTCAGCCAACTTACCAGCCTCTGAAAAACCTGCGGGTGTATTAGCAAAAGGGATCGATTTTCATAGAATCATAAAATCTTGAGGGTTGGAAAAGACCCCTAAGATCATTAAGTCCAACCATCAGCCCAACACCACCATGACCAGTAAACCATGACCCCAAGTGCCACGTCTACATGATTTGAACATCTCCAGGGATGGTGACTCCAGCGCTGCCCTGGGCAGCCTCTTCCAATGCCTCACCACTCTTGCAGTTAAGAAATTTTTCCTACTCTCCAATTTGAACCTCCCCTGGCACAACTTGAGGCCATTTCCGCTTGTCCTGTTGCTAGTAACTTGGGAGAAGAGACCAACCCCCACCTCACCTCTTGGTACGCTTTCTAAGCTAGAAAATGAACCACATAAAACCATGGTCAAAATATATTATTTAAGTTGCAACGTCAAAACACTCAAACCAGAGGTGAGGTTGCCCCTACACAGAAATTCTCTCCTCACGGTGCACCTCTCCCACACTTACACCGCTCCCTGTGTCATCCAGTGCTGAATGGGATGGGTTTCCTCTGTTTTTATAATGAAGGTAGATGTAATTTCTATGACCTTTTTAACAGTCATGGCAAGAGCTGGATATTACATGATTAAGGGGACTCCAGAAGGAGAAAAAACACGGCCTCCTAGTGAAGCTACCTGATTACCCTCAAAAAAAAAAACAACCCAAGAAATAAAAGAAGAGAAAAAACCAAAACCCCACAAACTCACCTTCAACCCACTTTGAAAGGATATTTCTGGTCCAGAACACATTCATACTTCTAAACTATACCAATATTTCTTCGGGAACACCTTCCCCTTGCAGAAGCAGCTATCGTCAACAGGTACTGGGCAGGGAAAGTCACAGCTACGGGTTCAGCAGCATCAAAACTTGAGGAGTCACACATCAGACGACCAAACCCAGGGATACATCTCACCCTGTTCCCACTCATTAAGTCTCTATACACCAAGAAAAAAAGAACTATTATAAAGTTGTGACCACAAAGAATAATGTGAAAATAAATCAAATCATTTACGTGAAGCACTTGCATATTATAGTGATGGGAAGCACAGAAAAGCCATAAATAAAAGTCCTGCCCTCTGATAAGAGCTTGCAACTTGTAAAAAATATTAGATACCAGTAAACATCAACTCAGAATGTGCAGCGAGACCATATCACAGCACTGAATTTGAAGGTAACCTTCTGCAAACACCAGCATGTAATCACTAAGAACTGTCTTAAAGCTAAAATTAAAAAAATAATTTAAAAAAAAAAAGAGCCTACGTAACTGTTCTTCACTGTGATCTTCACTCTGGAGCGTTTCCTTTTGCAACGCTGGTAATGCTTGCTACAAGAGAAAGGAACGGTCAGCGATGCAGCATGAAGGTTGTTGCAGAGACAATCGCTGACCAGAGCTTTAGGTCTGAAACTAGAGACACAGGCAGCACTCAAGTTATGAAGCCAACAAGGTGACTTGAGTCCTTCACTCTACAAAACTTTTTCCCTTTATTTGGTTTCATGAAAGACTAAAGAACTGCTTGAAAGGGTCAAAGAAAACTTTCTTAACGTTTAATATGGATTTTTTTGTCTGCTAATTCTGCTGTAGGTACAATAACATCCAGCACAGAAGCAATGACATCTTAAACCATCAGAGATGCTTTTGATATGCTAGGGGCTACCGTAATTTGGCTGAAGCCATCAGGTCAGCAGACTCCAGGCAAAACAGCAGGGTTACAGTAAAACACCTCAAGAATGAAACATAATTACTTTGGTTTTGATTTTTTTCTCTCCCCCTCAGTCATTCTGTATCTAACAAACTAGCCATTAACACTCCTATTGCAAATTCAGCCTCCTGTTTTTCTGTCCTTTTACATGTTGGCTTTGCTCTTGCTTAAACAGCTCTCTTGTGACATAACAGAAGGCATGAAATGCAATTAGAAAAATAAACACTTCCACTAAAATGTTCGTTCACACTTGACTTTATTATTAAAAAAAAAAAATCTGTTAAATATTTAGATAGAGATCGTCTACTGGTAAAAATTTACTTCTGAACATCTTTTACAGGAATAGTTGCAAGAAAAGTCACCTGCTCTCAGAAGTGTTTGTGATCACATGCTTGAATAAAAAATAGCTTTCACCAATACATCAAGAACAGGAATCAGTTCTTACTCCGATACCCATCACGTTTGAATGAAGGAAGTGATCCTTACAGAACTGCACGGAGATTTATAGATTTATCATGTTTCATGCATAGCAGAAGCCTGTCCTCGTTTAACCCTAGGGCACATGAAAAATTTGCAAAAAGAAAATTGTGCAATTTCTAACAAGAGGTAACAAATTATGAGAGCTTTGAAAGAAAATCTAATCCTTTCCTAGATAATGAGCGCCACAGAAGATGCTACCACCATATCCTTAGTATTTCTCGCTTTTTACATAAAATATCTCAGCATCAGTAAAGAATGCTGCAGACAGAGATCTGATATTTGCCACATAAACCTGTTCAGCGGCATTACCTGTCATCTATCACCTTGGCATAATCTAGATGTTAATAAACCAAGGTGCTTGCTTCACCTTCCAAAAACTAAGGATAATTTCTGCTTTTAATCTGACACGGCGGTTTAAGAATAGCATTGCCCCTGTTTTGGAATCACTCGCGGCCACGAGAACTTCAGAGTTAAGGAGCAGATGGTTTGTAAAGTTGGCACTTTTGAGAAAATTCTACCTCAAGATCAGAGTTAAATTCCAAACTCTGGGAATGAAACTGTTAAATACATCAGTGATTTACATCCCTTTACTTCAAGAAGTAAGCTTGTATTAAACTTCACAGCCCTCTAGAAATGACTGAACAGAGATTTTTCGATGTCTTTCTTGCAGTCCTTACTACGAAACATCTGTAAACTCTGCAGGATCCCTTTTCAAAGCAAACAGGATGGAGGCATTCAGTGCCAAAAAGTTTCATCAGCGGTTTTCAAATGCAAATAATATCAAAGATTAGAGCAACCGCTTCGATTCAGCAGTAGGGCACAGTTGTGATACTTGCCAGTGGAATTTGTATACACCTGATCAGTATTCCCTCCCCTCTAGGATTTGAATGTATTTTCAATCCAGAGTTATGCAAGGATGCAAATTTCATAATGTCTCCCAAAGTAGTAACCCCTAACGACTGAAATCATGCATATGTTTGTGGGAAAACATTCTGAGCATTAGACTAACTTGTAATTTACAACTCATGCACAACCTCCTCTGGAACTCACCCTAACAAAGTGGGAACTGTAACCACTGACAGCGCTACCCATCTTTTGTGCTGCTGTGGCTCTTAGCACCACAATATCTCATTTTTTAAAGCCACCAGGTAAGTCTGGAGGGCACAGTGTGAAGTTACTTTGTCTCTTCACTAATGACTCGTTAGAGGAGGGGAAGGCCACATTCCTGACAACACATTAGGTTTCAGAGGGACTACAGGCAGAGTTATAACCACGTAACTCCCCCAGAATACAGCTCGCTCCAGATCCCTAAGGAAGTGTGAGCCAACCACTTTGCTTAAGAATTCAATTCCTTCATCCTTCCCAATGATGCTACTTACTATCAAGTAACATTTTTCTCTCAGAGACACCTAACAACATCCTAAGGTGGTATAAAGTTAGTACATAATCACAGACCTGGAGATGCACACACGTGGGAATATGGTTAACACATTCTATACTTATAAAACATATTTAAGTAATGCAGAAAGCTCCAGCACTTGATGTAGCAATATTTGTTTTGACTGACATATTATAGATGCAGAAGAAAGGGTGGTTTGTTGGCTGCTTGGTTTTTGCTCTAGTGTCAGGCTTTTTTGTCCAGCTGCACATCTCTGCAGACGGCCACGGGCACTGCAAACACACCCAGCACGGCAGCCAGCCCGTGCCTGCCTGTAGGGTAAAGCAATGAGTAAACGAGGCTACGTAAACTACACGAAAAACTATCGTTTTCTGCATGTGCTACAGCAACAGGGAATTTGGATAATCCGCAAAGACGAGAAAGGACTTTTTGTGTTAGTCACTGCCTGGCTCTGGGGGGCTGCTCAGTGCCCAACCCCCTTGGGTAAAGAGAACAGGCGAGAGACTTTAGGAGTGACAAGAACAGATCAGCACTTGGATGGTGTAGTTGTATTTACTTAACTTCTCAATCTACATCAATCTTAATAGCCATAAACAAAATTTAAAAAAATTATATCAACTACCAAAACCCACAAGCAAACATGCTTGTTTCAAGTCAATTTTAAAGAAACATTTAAACACTTACTTTCAGGAATTTAATTCAAGCGCTTTGTTTAAACCCAGTAGAGTGACCAACAGTTCTCTGCTGTTTTTTGAGTATTCTCCTCTGTTCCGTCTATGATACAAATTCCCTACAACCTGGATTTAACGTAAGCCTTCCGAACGCTCAGGTACGCATCTTGTAAAGCCTTGGGAATCCTAGAAAACAAACTATTGGAAATGACATTTATTAACAGCTGTCTTTGAACTTCGTGTGTTCTCATCTCTTTTCCAATCCCACGGACAAGTTATACAGGATGACAGACAGCATGGCCTTATAAAACAGCTCAGTAAGACATCCAGAAGAAGTAGATCTCTTCATCCGTGGGCACAGAGAGCTGTTTTAAGTGAAGACATCTGCTTTATTTCAACAGACATCTCATTTCTTCAGCAGTTACTGGGATGTACAAACACAAGCACACTCATCTTCAATGCTGCTGTAACTCAAGTTCACCAACTCCAGTTAATAAGACCTCTTTTTTTTTTCCACCCCCCACCTGTAAGGACATCCTGGAAAATAAGCTCTGGTTCAAATCAACATCAGCAGGGTCAAAAAAAAAATAAAAAATAAATAGGATAGCTGCTTAAAACCACGCTTAGGCAGGAAAGGAGATACCACCTAGTGACCCCAGATCAGCATGGGACCTCACAGCAGTCCCAGAGGTGCCTTTCACATCGGCGTTAGGACGGTTTTCAGCAGACACAATATTTCAAAGTAAAAACAGGCAAGTAAACTTTATGATTTGAACAAAACAAAAAAAGAAAAAACCAAAAACTTATGTCTTTTTCCCTGGGTTTTTAAGTGTTACATGAAGAAGATGGAAAATGAAGTTTAACAACACATGCCTCACAGGCAAACCCAACAGGATTTGATTGAAGGCATTATTCATTACTCCCAAACAAAAATAACAAGTTTTGCTTGCTGACATTTTTGAAAAGAATGAAAAAATACCAGATTGTTATTCTGAAATTCATCTCACGGCAGCAGCAGTAGCCTGTCATTAAAGGTAAGCAGGCTGACAGAATGTAACCTGCCACTGACTCTGCCCAAAGTCACAAGTGATGCACAGAGCTCTGATGGGAACAGTGCGATTTTCAAGAGACATGTCTTCAGTCTGTACCAACTCAACAAAAACTCTTGTATGTGGCCTCTGTTCCAGGAACTTGGTGCATCAATCACAGCAGATTTCAAAAACTTTAGATATTGCACAAGCAACAATAAGAGTCCTGGATGGGTAACTGCAGTGAATTCATTGATTTCTCTTTGGTGAATTTTTGCTACCTCAGCCTACGTTAATCAAAATGTCCACTTAATTCACAAAATACGTATTTAAAAGAATTAAACATGCAAGTTTCAAACGTGATAGTGGAAAACTCAATAAAAGGAATATTAAGATACACCCTTTTTTAATCAAGAAGCATGAATACTACCACTGCAACATGTGTCCAGCAATCGAGCATCGGGACGTAACACATGGACACGTCTTTTGGGTGTGCAGCTATGAAACTGCATAGCTTTTTTCAAAATATAATCACTTTCCTCATAGGTCTCTCATTTAGTTTTGCTGCACTACTGTTACAATACTGCATCATTAATTCCTGAAGAAGGTCCAGCGTATTAGTCAAAGACAAAGTGGATTTACTCATCTAGTGAGAGGTTCTGCAAATATCCTCCACTTGGATTTCAGGTTCCAGTTCAGAAGCAATCCCTCCTATCTCTTAAAAGCAAACACTGAGAGAAACGTGCTACATCTCTAACAGACCGGCTTCTAATATTGACTAGCCAGGCCCCTCTTCCGTATGCATTGACCTGTCAATGTGTATTTTTCCTTCTATAAGCCTAAGTCTACAAGTTTTACACATACAGGCTTCAGTCCATGGATAAGTTGAGTGTTTTGACATCTTGAGGCAGCACATACTCCCACAGCGCAAAGAGAATGAATATGGTTTTAAAAAAGAAAAAAAATGAGTGCTGCCTATTCTCACAGAGAAACAACACTGAATTCCTGTGCAGCTGAATAAGGATGGTTCGGTCAATGGCTCAGTGTGTCCATCATTGCAATAAATAACTATGCTTGCAAAAAAAAAAAAAACAACCTCAATTGAATTAAAACAAAAATAAATAAAAAAAGAAAGCCCAAAGTTCCTGCAAGGCAGTAACAAAACGTTCTGTTGTGCAACTTCAGATCTCAACGCTGAGAAAAAGATAACCTGGTTAAAACATACTAGAAGCTTCTCATTATCATTCAAGTAGGAAAAAAATTGTCATACTGAAAAGGTTTGTTTCTCTCTATTGTAAACATACTAAAAGTAGAAACCAAGGAAAAATACAGGGAGAAGCCTTACAAATCAGCACTGGAGAAGTAAACAAAGCCTTCAGGCTCTGCTGTAACAGTTCCCTAAGTCTATTTCAAACATCTGGATATCCCAAATCCTTTGAGCAGTCGGCAAAGGTGAACAGAAGAGCACACTGGAGCTGTGTGACTGCAACGGCTTGTCCCTGTGGGGGAAGATAAAGGCAGCAAAGGAACATGCAGCACCAGCCATCGCTAATGCTGCCTGAATTATTTTGCTTTCTCCAAAAATGAAGCTACACCCTCCATCCTGCCACCTGCCATTTGCTCCTGAATCTCCAGGGCAAGGCCACATCTTCGGCAGGGGCGGAGGCTGGCAGCAGCTGTGCCACCAGGAGAGTCCACCAGGGAGAGGGGGAAAAAAAAAAAAAGAAAAACAAACAAAAAAATAGTGAAATGTGGCAACTCGATCCGTTTTCCTTCTGTCACATGGAAATATTGCACCAAGCAATGGACTCCAGCTGGAAGCCTCATTATGTAAGTAATATAATTTAGGATGTTAGAGGAAGTCAGTTGCAGCCCATCTCCTCAATAAAAACATACTCGCTGGCAACCTTAGACTATGACAATGTCATCTTAGCCTGTGGTTTCTGAGCAATGGGCACAAGGAATTCGAGCAAGGCACACTGCATCCCAACCACAGCATCAGTAAAGAGTGACAGCAGAGCGCCAGAGTGCGCAATACCTGGCTTATTCTAATTACATGTCCTTCCTCCACTCATCATAAAATGTTGAGGAGCATTTCACAACAGCTTAACTTCAAAATTTTGCAACAAACATGCTTAACTGGTATCTTCTGTGAAACAGAAATGGAAACCACAAACTGAAGAGCATGCACTGCTTGCTGTAAAAACTATGAACTGTTGACTTAAAAACATATTGCTCAAGAGATATTTTAACACTGCATTTAATTCGTATTATGCCATTAACACCAAAACCCAATGTATTTCAAATATGAAGCAAATAATCTCCTTTGTCATGAGCATGTCAGTGGAACAAAGGAATAATGCCAGTAAGAACTGAGCTGCCATTTCAATTTCTACATTATGAAAAAAGAAAAAGATAAAGAAACATGGTGATATCATTAGAGAAAAGACTTGACAAGTTGGAAATTACTTCTACAACAGGTCAGGACCACTACCATGTCATCTTCTAGTCCTTCAGATCCCTAAGAGATCAGTACTTAAGTTATGTTGGTGAGCTGCTACCTTCATGACCGCACAGGCTTCCACAGTAAATACCAGAAATGCTTTTCCCATTCCAAAACTATTCAGAAATTGTGTTGATTCCTCCCCTCAGTCCCCATCCAAGCTCCACTTTCTGGGTTTCAAAAGATCAATTTCAGCATCCCAAAACCTAGTGAATCCCACGAAGTAACCACATTCCGAAGCCCCGGGTTTACCGTGCGCTGGATTTATATTGCTTCAGGATTAAATCAGAAGCGACTCTGCTAAACCGTAGGGTGAAGGTCGAAAAAAAGCCTGTGTAAAAGCACATATTGAACATGTTTTCTAGAATGCTGGAGTATAGGTGTGTTTACATACATGTATACATATAGAGTCAAATCCACAGGCCACAAAGGCAATTATATGCAATAGGACAAAGAGAGGCCACATAACTTTCACATGTAAAAGCTCTTCTCATGTAAAAGTCCGGCAATTTCAATTTGTATTTCACAAATCCTTACATTTTACGGTCTTTATCTTGAAAGAACTTCTTCTACCAAGTATCTTTGCTAGTTTAGTAAACACAGGTCACATAACAATGCTAGTAAATGTGCCCAATGCAGGCTAAACAAGAGACCTCCTACTAACAGCAAGAAATAAAATACAACATTCTGACTCTGCATTTTTGGAGTTAGAAGTATAAATCAACAGCTCCATGGAGGAAAAAATATATTACATGACAGCTGGTATAAGACAAATGCATACAAACCAGAAGTCTAGTACAGAAGTGGGCTACTTCAAGGGTATTGTTTGCACCGAGAAAAGCGCAGGGAAAGACAAAACAAAAACAGGAGGCACTACCCACTGGAACAAGAGGTATTCACCAATTGTTTCTACAATTCGCAATGTTTCTACAATGAATGCTGCTATGTTTTAGACAATTTTATTTAACATTGTCCTCCTGTAAAAAAAAAAAAAGAGCCTCTACATCTTCACTACTAAATTTCCCATGAGATCATGCTAATAGACTACAACACACCCAAGAAAAACAACAGGCTTTTTCCTACTTGGAGCAAACATGTACACAGTTTGTTGGTTAGCAGTTGTGTTATGCCGGTAGCTGGAGGCACTAACAAGGGCCAGTTTCCATTGTGCTGTGAACTGTAAAACCAATACATGACAAAGTTGATTATTCATCCTGTTAAAAGCAGTTATCAGATATTATTTCTGTGCAAAGTTTCAAATCCAAACGCATACTGGGAGTGAAACAATTCCGTGGTCACCTGGTTTTTGCCACTGGGCTGTGCTTCTGCTGTTTCTTCTTTTTTTCAAAAAAAAAAAAAAGTTTACAAGTAAGAGGAAATGTTGGCTGAAAAATTAAATTCAGGAGAAATAGTTGTCCTTGTTCACGACCCTCGCAAGGGCTGGGAACCGAGGGTCAAGACAGCAGCTGAGGTATTCAACGCCAAACGTGTTGTATTGCATTGGCAAGTTGTTCACGACCCTCGCAAGGGCTGGGAATCGAGGGTCAAGACAGCAGCTAAGGTACTCAACGCCAAACGTGTTGTATTGCATTGGCAATATCCCAACCTGCATTGCCTAAATATACCAAAATAAAATCACAGTGTACCATCACAGTCTTTGCAGACGTGCATTAGACAGAAGAGACATGAATTACAGTAAAAGTCAGTGTAAAAAGCTTTGCTGAACACAGACAAAACAGAAAATTCCCCATGATTTTCTACCACATGAGGACATCCTTTCAGAAGTGTGAGGAAGAGAGAGAACGCTTCTTCCACTCGTGCTCAAACAGACAAGCAAGCATTCTCTGGTTTAGGACAAACACACATTAGCAGATAGTCTTTTGAACCAAAAAACAAATGAAAACCATACTTGTCAGTAAGGACAAGTTTAGATCGTGTTGACTTCTGCATTAATCCTGATACAGCAAGTTTCAGCATGCGTTCTTATGCTCCCTCCATAGGAGAAGTCAGGCTTGCTAGGACAGCAGCCAACGTGCAGTTAATGAGACAAATATTCCAAGCTATCAACCACCTGCTTCCAGCATTCACGGCATTAACCTTTTCTGCTCAGTTCATCTGCCCTGAAGCGGTAAAACAAAACACCTGTTAACACCAGAGGTCATATCATATGCAAAACACCGATTCTGTAAAGCTCATATAACGTGTCTTAACAACAGCTCACAAGCACTCCTGTTCGTATGACTGAGCCCTACCCTTTTATCACTCAAATATTCACCATATACCTTTTCTTATATATATACACATGTGGGCAAGGTATCTGTGGTTTTCCCCATCTTAAAGAGAACTCTCAATCTCCATTTCTTACTAGGGCTTTCATGATGAAACTTTTAAAACAACAGTAATCATTTAGTGTGGAAAGTTTTATTTCCAACTTAGCCTAACACCTCTGCCATTGAAAAGTGAAAATGTAGCCTTGCTGGGACCAAAAATTCATTTTAAAAGGGAAGCAGAATCAATGTGCTGGTTTTTTCTTCAGCAGCTTGTTGAAAAGATTCTGATCTACTAGATACACACACAGAAAAATAAGAAAAAAAAAAAAAACAAGCTAAAACACAGTGAGGCCTTTATTCCACCTCTTATGGCTGTGCTTTTTGCGTGTAGGCAAGGAAACCAAACCAAAGTTCTGTCCTGATCTTGTCCTACATTGTTTCCATGGACCTCTACTAATGTAACATCCACTCTCTTAATGCTATAGCATATTTGACACAATTCAAAATCACCTCAGTCTGTCCTGCACTTAATTCAGTTACCTCCCATGAGAAAGATAAAAGATGTCCCCCAAAGAGAAAGGAGATCAGCGACAGGTGGCTGAGGCAGCACCCTCAAATTAATTATTATCCAGAAAGTTCAGCTTGAGTAGCTCACTACTGGCCACAGACTGCTTGGATGTTTTTCCAAGGAAGAGAAAGCGCACGGAGCCTCCTGTCTCAAGTCATGAAAAAGCACCCTGTGACGTGTCCGACCGGTTCTCTTTCCAGCGGTCCTTGGCTGCCTCGCCACCGCGTGCACCAGAAGCTCCTACGGAACCATCGCCAGCTCTTTGCTTTGGGAAATTCAGTGGGAGCGTTTTCCACCTGCCGCCACGCTGAACTGCAAACTGTTAACGTAGTAATTCCACCCTGCCAATCACATTCCATAAATTCATACGCACAGAGGTGGATTTTATTCTTTTCTACACCATAACGCAAACAAACAGAAAAGGCTCCAACTAATAAGGACAAACTAGAGGTTAACCTGCTAACCTAAAGTCTGAGTTTAATAGAAGAACTTTAACCCAAGCCTTAGAAATTTAGCACTGATCTGTTCAGAATGAGGCCTCCTTTGGCAAAATCATTGTCCTCGTTCTGCTAAAGCAGGTGAGACAATTCCACATGGGTTTTAATATGCTTTTCATGCAAATGCACACAACGTGAAACCAAGCATAGTTCTGCCCCAAATCCCTCCCAAGCCACAAAAAGCCTCTTCTTTAAAACCTTTAAGTAACAAAACAAACCTGAACTTGCTAGCCCCAATCTTCCTGATTATTCCCATTCGGTCCCTATGTACTGCCTGATCTAGTCGAGAGGTGGCGTCCCTGGCGGCAGGGAGGCTGGATTAAATGATCTCTAAGGTCCCTTCCAGCCTAGGCCATTCTATGATTAAATTCTACTGCATCTGACCCTGGTCTGGGCAAAGAGGAGACAGCCAGCACTAAGAGTCCAACGTGCACATGGCACCCCCAAAGCAAGCATACGACAGAACAGCATAAGAAACACCACGAAAGCTTTCTACTCCCTTTTGCTAATTTATTAAATCTGTTTGTTTGCAGAGGTTTTCTAAAATTACACAATTTGACCAAGTCTGAGAAGAGAAGGAAGAACTGTTTTGTCTTGCAACTGAAGGTAACATCAGCCACACACTCTAAAGAGAGTTACATCCCCTTTTTAGTGGTGCTCATTTTCTTCAATCTAGTTTCTGATAGTTACACACACATGTAAGCTCTTGATCTAAAATGCTGACAAAAGACTGAGTATGATCTCTATAGACTGAGTCCCCATTTTGGTCGATGAGGAGAAAATGTGGCAGCGTCGCGCCATAAACTACCAGCAGAGCTGGACTTATCCAAATCAGAAGCCTTCCTTATTGACCCCTATCACTGAACTCTGTTGCCTTTGTTTGCAAAGAAAAGAGTATCTTGTATGTTTAGACATGAACTTAACTGCTTTTCAGCGTCTGTAAACACAGCTTTTAACACATCAGTGCTTCAGGAGCCTACAGAGCTGGGGACCTATGCCTACAGCCCAATCCAAAAGTTCAAACAGATATATATATATATATATATAAAAAGATAAAACAGGGTTGGTCTCTCATGTCCTGGTAATATTTTCTCCTTTAAAATGGCAGTCAAATATACATCAGTCCCTAACGATCCTGGTCAAGGCGTAAAGAGTGCCTAAAAGCTAATTAGCCCCCTAAAACATCCGAGGGCTTAATAAGCAGCGTAGAACTAAACCTCTCCAAGCACCAATATCATGGAATACTTAAAGCAGTCCCAAATGTGTTCATATTAAAGCCCAAAGATTTCCAGAGCAGTGTTTAAAAGTTAATTTTAACGGGTCCTGTTCTTCTATTATTTTTTTCTTACCTTGTTAAATATTAAACTAAAGTGCACACAAGTTTACAAGCCAGGCTTTCACAAACCACTGCAAAACGCAGCCATGGAACACACATAATCACAAGCAGTCCGTAATCCTTTCATCTTCTAAACACTATACAACGGAAAACACTCAGTTCTATATGGTCTGCTTCTTCTCTGCCTTTTACAACACCATGTCAAGCAGCTTTTAACATTCTCTTTTTACAGCAGAGACGGGTGCAGGAAAAGGAATGCACTCAAATGCAGCAGAAAACCTTCCACTAAGAAGCATCTTTTAAATCACAGAATCCTCTGACAACAGCTATGTCTTCCATCAACCTAAAACAATAAAAGCACAGATGACAACATTCACCAAATCTAAAAAGAAAAAAGCTCACCATAGTGCTAAGTTTTTAAATGAAGACTTCCAGATCGATAAAATTTTGGGTCTAAGCATATAAAAATGTTTCTGCAGCATTTGGAAGCCAGAAAAACACAAACACTATGCTCCGTGGCAAAGCTTCACCAACTATACAACGGTGAAACTGGTATTGCACAAAGTGAGAAACGTTACCTACTAAAAGGAACACTGAAGTGTTTTGTACTCAATAAACTCAAATACTGAAGTAGAAAACCCTTCTGGAAATTTTTGCCAGAAAGATATCGAACCTCAAATACTGGAGAAGTATTCAGTGCTTTCAGCTAGGTGATTTGTACACTATATACCAAATTTTGGAGTGCCTTCTAACAGAATTTATTTACTTCTTTATTAAACAGAATGAGCTATGTTACAATACAAAACTAATTTTGGTTAATGGTGTGGGATTGCTGAGATCTTTACAGATCTCCCCTGACCGTAAAAACGTAACGACTGCACATCAATCTATCCCAATCAAGGCTTTGATGAAGCCAGAGTGCAGCAGTCCCATAAGTTTCCCTGGTTGTTCTTAGAGAAGAAAGGCAATTTAGAATTCTAGTTAATAGCTTTACAGTCTCCATTCTCTGATTCGTTATTGAATTTGTGCTGAGATTATTCAAAACCAAGTAATTCCTAAAAAGCTGCCTGGGGAAGATGTTTCTCTCGCACAGCAAATATAGTCTATGGCAAAATGATAATATTTTCATCAATATTATCTGGACTAATGTAGAGGGTCCAAGAAAGAAGGAGTCTTATTGACAACTTCTCTTAAAAAAAAAAGTGTCAAGTTTCCTCCCACCCAATCAAGTTTGTTGCACAGGCATTTTTACTTCACGGAACTCAGTTCTTCCCCAGATTTTTTGAATAGAAGAGCAGAAAAAAAGCAGTGCTCCTAGCTACAGTTCTCATACAGTTGTCAGTGCTGTCCTGTTGCCTTCAGTACCCCAACACAAATACTTACATTTCATCTGCCAGAGTTACTTCACAGCTTAAACTTTACTGTATGAACAGCACAAACAGCTGTAAATCGCAGCCTACTTTTACACTGGAAATGTGTCAGTAAAAGCAAAAGGCTTTAAGGAAAGTGGTAACACTGTTCTAACTCAGTGTGCCCTTTTTGGTTTTGCTGCATTTGCAGAAGGCATCATATAAATTGCGTTCACAAACACTAAAAACAACAATAACAAAAGAAACAAAAATCTTTCTTCCAGAGTTGTTTTCACTTGCAAAGATGAAAAGCAGCAGAAAGTTCTTTTTATCTCTTATCTCTGAACCAGCCTTCATATTTCTTAAAGAACAACCTCCTTCTGTATTTAACATCAACACGATTGCATTCAACGAGCAGAAATGCTGCAGCAGGCAAAGCTATTCTCACCTTTTACATTTAGTCCATTTGGGCCCAAGAGCCTTAAACAATCTGCACAGTCTAAGATCAAAGTCCTGTTAACTACCATTTCAACAAATTCTGCAGTTTCTGATGCTCCTTCTAGCGTAAAAGTGAGATCCCATACGTAGTGTTTATTCATGAATTGGTGAAAACCAAAGCAGGGAAAGAATGCGAAGCCACACGGTGCTACCTCAGCTCTAAAAGCCCTCACACTTCTGTCACAACTCAGAGCTGTCAGAAAGAAAGGGGGTGAATACACACTGGAGCGTGTCTTACAGTGCAGCAACATACGTGTAGGAGAACATGTGTTAATATTAGTTATGCAGAGCAACAAAGAAGTCAAATTTATTCCATACCGTGAGACAAGCCATGAATATCTCTACAATTCAACATCATAGTTCCCAAGTGACATCGTTCTAGGTATTTCAATGAGAGAAACCCCAGAATCCTACCCATAATACTCGAACCAGTCAGAGAACTCCTTCGGCAAAGCCAAAGTCCCCAAAGAAAAAAATAACTCGTTACAGCTCTCAGGAAAGGATCAAGCAAGGAGAAAGACAGCTAGCTTTGAAACACAACACAGTCTCTGAATTTTTGGGGGTCCTTAGGAAAATTGGGGTTTGTATTTGAAATGCAACAGTCAAGAAAGAGTATCAGAGCACACAGAAATCACTGAAGCATGAGAACAAAGGGCAAATTAATTTTATTTTAAAGGAAGCAAGCTCCTCTAGAACATGTTCTTATGCTCCATCGTCTTCCAAGAGTCTTAATAGACTTACTGTGTTTTACATCAGTCAAGGTTAGCACCTGCCTTATTGAATGTTTATTCTTGCTGATGCTAACAGCTAAGTTTGAAGAAAGCTACTGTTGAATAAAATAAATGACAGTAGAAAATGTCAGCTGACAACCTTCTGCCACTGGGAAAACAAACAACAACAGGGAAACAAACCATCACAGAACTACCCAACATTCCCAGAAATCAATACTGTGGCATCTCTCTGGAAGGATATTCACAATTTTGCTTCTTATTTACACTGTTTATAAACATATACAATTACATTGTACTGTTTATAAGCATATACACTTAACTCAAAAAAGTTGGTCACGCTGACAGATGATCAGGTCCAGAGCAAAGCTGTCACAGCAATATATTAACAGCAAAAAAGGATGTGATAGGTTTGTAAACATAGATCATAGGGACTTTTTTTTTTAAAAAAAAAAAAAGTATTATTCCATTCTAAATTCTAAGGTAAAATAAATTCAAAATATGTCATAAACAAATATTTAAGAAGTTTTAAAGTCAATATAATGTTATCACACACTATGGTACTTCAAAAGAGAGAATTATCCTAAATGCCCATCTCCAGGGGAAAGCCAGCCCCGATCACAGGAGAGGGCAAGGAGTTTTCAAGTGCAGCATCCCAAGCACTTTGCTGCCGTCACTGCAGGAACGCACTCTCCAAAGGAATCTTGCTATATTGTATCTGACTAGTAACTGGAGAAAGAAAATATCTGCCACCATTAAAAGAAACAATGTGAAAGAGAAAGTGTATTGCATTCCATAAAATACCTTTAACTTCTCATTAACTGAGGATCAAACCGCCACAGCACTGACAGAACCAGTCGTGGCTGCAGACAAAAACTACCTCCAGGTAAGGTAAAGGTCCTTGAACCCACCTCACCTCAACGTGCTTGACTCCACAACCTATTCTTGAGGTATGACATCATGAAAGCCTTTAAAAACATCCCAGTCAGGCTGTTCAACAAGACACTTTGGACAAAGTGCTTTCGGGGCCACTCTCTGGACAAACAGCATAAGCAAAGATACTAATGGTTGTGGCTTAGGCTTGTTAGGTCTTTGTGAACTGACACTTAAAATTCAAAAATCCTTCTGGTTAAATCAGCGTGGGCGGGCCAGTTAAAAAGCCCCAGCTGAAGGGCTGATAAAGGAGCATCCTGCCTGGGACCGCAGCCATTCACAGGTTCTTCAGGCCGTAAGAACAGGCCAGGGCAGAGCAGCATTTCCCAGGGCACGCCTTCCCTGCTGCAC
>NW_009716526.1:51576-55431 GCF_000703405.1 Apaloderma vittatum
AAACCGCTAAATCCCAGGAATGCACAGCACATACTTTTTCCTAAAGCACAATGGGTATATCCATCACTCTCCTAGTTTGAGAATACCAGCTATTCTCAAAACAGGACAATCACCAACCAAAACACAAGCCCTTGACTGAAAAGCACTACTTTCTTTCAATTACCTTTATTTTCTACTTTTCCTTGAATTAAGCCTTTTTTAGGGGGGGGGGGAAGGATACTAATGATTCTGTTTTAAACTCCACCTACTTAATGATACTGGAAATGCTTAATAACTATTGCCTACCTCTGCCTTTAACCTTATTTCATAATTAACCAACTGAGAATAAAATCTGCATAAGAAAAGCTGCCATGAGCTAATGGTCTTTAAGCAACTCTTTGTCCTCCATATCATCTCCCCAGCTCAAAAACTTCAAATTTACTGATACTGAAGAGCAGCAAGACTGCTTCTAAGGGCTCTACAAAAAAGGTACGGAGATCATACTGTCCGTCAGCTCCTCTCAGCTCTGTGCACATCCAACACCAAGGTTCCAGGAGTTGGGAGTGGTTTGGTTTTCAAAACAATGTCAGACCCAAAAAGGCTGGTGGGTTCTGACACAGCCTTTGGCACACGGTGTCAGCGAGCGCTCAGCTTCTCAGTCAGTCACTCTTCAACCCCAGCGTGAACACACAACTGGTTTGTGCATTTTCAAGTCGTACAACACAAGGAAAGTTACGTAGCAGAAACTGTTGCAGAGGGGAAAGAATAAACAAAACCGAAATACTTCTCTCACGTGACATTTGTGATGCTGTAACATGCTTACGGCCTTTGCTTTTTCATTTCAGAATATTACTGTGCCAAGCATTAATTTCTCCACTCAAAGTACTTTGCTTTGACAATCCACATACTAAACGTTTAATTTGTTACTCAGCTGAGAAAAACAAACATCTCCATAGCTACCAACAAGCTGTTACGACAGGATATAATGGCAGTTAGTTTTGTGTACCACAAACTCCAGGCATTTGGATTTGCTGCTGTAACAAATTAAGATGTCTTTGGGTGACGTTGCTCTCTTTAGAGATACAAGCTCTCCTCACTGTTGTAAAATATATCGTATTGTAAAATGTATTGTGGTCAGTTTTGGGCACCTCAGTATAAGAGTGATATCGAGGTGTTGGAGCGAGTATGGAAGAGGGCAACAAAGCTGGTGAAGGGCCTGGAGAACAGACCTTGTGAGGAGCGATTGAGGGAGCTGGGTCTGTTCAGTTTGACAAAGAGGAGGCTGAGGGGGGATCTCATCATGCTCTACAATTACTTGAAAGGACATTGTAGAGAGGTTGGTGCTGGTCTCTTCTCACAGGTAATTAGGGACAGAACCAGGGGGAATGGTTCCAAGTTGCAACAGGGCAAGTTTAGGCTGGACATTAGGAAGAAATTCTTCACAGAAAGAGTGGTCAGACCCTGGAACAGACTGCCTAGGGAGGGGGTTCAGTCGCCACCCCTGGATGTGTTCAAGTGTCGTTTAGTTGTGGTGTTGGGTGAGATGGTTTAGGGGTGACCTTGTAGTGTAGAGTCATTGGTTGGACTCGATGATCCCAAGGGTCTTTTCCAACCTGAATTGTTCTATGATTCTATGAAATATAGTAGTAGTTGGTCATTTCTGAGACAGAGGATGGTTAAGCTTCTAGTTCTAAGTCCCATATGGCTGTCTCCTCTATGCTCAACAAACATTACAAAACACGGTCAAGAACAACAACAGAAGTTGTCCTTCTCCATAATTGGGAACCACGAGGATCCGAGAGTAGAGAACGACTGACGTGTGCCACAGGAGAGGAGCGACTGTTGCAGAGAAGAAATGTAGAACAAGAGTATGGGGAGAAGTAAGGAAAAAGAGGAATAGTCCCAGGCTCATTAACAGAGCAGCAACAGAAACACAAAGTTCAAAGAAATATTTTTGGTCATTTGTTTTTAGTCAGGCTCTTTTCTTAACCAACTCTAATCTACTCGTTGAAGGACACACACCATACCACACCGGTTCTGGCACAGGATTAGTAAAATAGAAAGATGGCCACAACTGAACTGGAAAAGATCTTGTCCTCAGTTCTTTTGGCCAACACACTAACTAACTGGAAGTATTCTGGGAATAGCTTTTTTTATTTTGGAAACAGTAAAAAAAAAAATAAAAATCCCAAAAGCCAGTCTCATCCTCAAGTGCAACACCAGCAGTGAAACCCTCTGAGGGGTGGAGGAAATTTCTGCTGTGCCTTAACTGCAGACAAACTATTTCTGTTCCAGGTGACAGCCCCGGGATGCCGTGAGTAACTCTAGCATCACGTGCAGGGAGCTTGTATCCAGCTCCTCTCTCCTCTTGACTTTCCTGAGCACACCAACTGCTTACCATGGGTTTTTCGAGCCAAAATGGATGTCAACAAACCATCCACCCACAGGGCACTGCACTTCAATGACCATATAAATGGCCCACGCTTGGTCACTGAAGGTAGAATCAATGAGACTCATACAACAACGTGTATTTAAACGGTGCCATGACAGCTTGAAGGGTACAGGTTTTCCAGCCACTCTCATCACTACTGTACTTCTGCAAAGCCACTACCACGTCATCAAAATGTTAGAGAAATAAAACACTTTCTTCATAAGACTTCTAGTGTCAGCTACTCAGTTCCCCTTTTAACAAAACGTAGAGTGAAATACTTAAGTATGTACCTGACACCCCTTGTAATCAGCAGGACCTGATTACGTAAAATTTAAACAGATGAAAAAAGAAATAACTCCAAAAAAATCAAATATTCAACTCTTCAGAAGAATAGCACAGCACTGTCTTGATCAGTAACACAGAAGGCCCTCTTTAAATAGGTCAGCAGTTCTCCTGAATATTTGTAATGATAATAATTTGCATACTGTAGCTAATTATAAAAGAGACTGCATCTTACAAATCCATGCTAGAGAATTCGCCATTGTAACACTCAAACGCAGCACGCTTCTGGCTCTAAAACACAAAACTACCTCTAGATTGAAAACATGAAGCTTTTAAAATTTTTCCAAAAAATTCAATATTCATAGATAACTTAAGTATCTTTTTAGGGAAACAACTTACTTGATTGAGTTCCTGAAGTGGTCCTCAGCAGGATTTTTTACTGTACAGCTGTTCAGCAACCATAAATCTGCTTCAGCAGAGTTGTCTGCAAGACAGAAACATACAAATCTGTGGTAAGAACCTGCCAATTCTCACTTTATGTCACATTAAAAAAAATAAAATAAAAAAACCTGCCATTATCAATAAGTTAACTATTTGCAAAATTACTTTATATTCAACTTTTAAAACAGTTACATTCTTGAAAGGGGCTTTTTCTTTGCTTGCTGCTTTTTGTTTTAGGAGAGAAAAAGAAACAAAATCAAACACACACACATACACATTTCCATTGTACTTCGCCTCCCTAAAGTGAGACTTAACAGTTATTTATCAGCTGAGATGCTACTAGTTTGCACACCACAAAACAACACACAGTTAAGAAAAACACTCACTACCCCCAAAAAAGTATACTCCCCAGAAAGATCTGGCCTACACAAAGGTAAAACAACTGCCAAAAACAAAGTTGCTTTCTGAATTAGGTGGTCAACAAAAGTTTCTGCCCTGCAGTGCATTAGTACTACATAAGAGACAAATCAGAATTTCTAAAAATGTGAATCTCTACAAAAGAAGAAGTCAGTGCAGTTAATTTGGAAAGAAGCATGCACACTTCTAGTTTAGATCCTATCTTAGTTATTGTATAATCCTAGTTCTGTAATTTTCAGACAAAAGAAATGCTGGCTCCATTCAGAAAAGCACACAGTTTTCTTCAACAACCAAACCTTTCCCTA
>NW_009716526.1:55462-62309 GCF_000703405.1 Apaloderma vittatum
CTATTGATATCTACATGCAGTAACAGAACCGAACCCCAGAATTACCTGCAGAAGCAAATATATAAATTTTAATCCTGCAAAACAAGACCCACAGTACGGAATTGCTAGTATAGTGTTTATTCTTGTGACATCAGAGCTTTTTTCAAGTGAGATAACCTATCTCAAATGTTCAAGTGCTCTGGCATCCATCAGAGCAGCTTGTAGCAGTGTGGATAAGAGAATTCATGTCACTCTTGCTACTCACTCTTCAGTACATCCTAAGTACTCGAGCATTGACTGAGGTATCTTCAAATAACATAAGCCAATGAACAACTAATGGAGCTAAACCATCATTTTTAGGATGCCTTATTTGAACTGACATCCTACTAAGGCAGAAGCCAGCTCGCAAAGATTTAAGCATGCTGACACACACACGCTTCATGAGTGTATCCACAGCAGCGTGAATATCTTTTTCCCCCATACACGTAGTTATGGCTCTAAAACGCTGAAAGTGAAAAAAAACTTTCCTTCAGTCTCATTTTATTTTTTTTCCAAAGAAATGAACCTTTACAATTGAAGCCGCAGTCACTTAACCTTGGAAGCAGGTAAAAAGAAAATAACACATAAAACAGCAACCGAAGGACATACTTAAGCGAAAAAACATTCAGAAGTTCCTAATCTGTGTTGGTAGAGATTGTACCATTAACTTGGATCCAACACTGGCTTCTTCTGTCACAAGGAAATGCTACAAAGGAGTCAAAACTAACATTTAGACCTTCAGCTATTTTAAACATAAAGTAAATGTACCAAGATCTCGCCCTGCTGTGACAGGTCAGGAAAGAGGATGAAGTTCACTTTTTGTCCATACAGAAGTAAAACCAGAAGTGGAGTGAGCCAAAGAACCTCTCCTCCAATACAGGCTGCATGAAAACAATGTTTTCAGGCTAATGAACATACTGTTAGAAAGATGATTCATTAGGAATGATGTACAGAAAAGCAAAGAAATACACAGTTTCAAAATCAGAAAAGGGATCAACTCTTGGCCTTGTCAAGTTCACCAAGTACAAAAACAAACACATTTTTGAAAGAGTTTTCCAATAACGCTGCCAAAACTTACTTATTCTCTTCAGCAGCATAAAACGTTTATAAATTGAGCTCCACGCCCATAACACACCCACCTGGGAACCGAGGAGGGGAATTAAAAAAAAAAAAAAATAAGAAGCCAACATGGCAAGTCAGACAGGAGGCTGGGAACACAGTGACCAGACAAGCGTTTCAGAGGCAGCCAGACCTCCCTGTGCAGGATCATAAGTTTCAAGAGAGAGCTCTGCTCAGAGGAGAGGTGCCTTAACGCAGAGAACAGCAGCTCAGGGCTTGGTTCAGTTCCTCCCTGTACCACAGCCTCTACAAGCGAAGGAAGAGAGAGCCTTGCCGAGACAATACTTCTCTCCCCTAAAGCTAAAATAAAACCCCTTTCTTCAAAACAGCCCTGGAAAAAATAACACATTTTAAGTTTAGAAAGACTTTACACATTAGCACAACAGGAATCATTTCATCCAGCAATCTGGATTCCAGGCTGTTAATCTATTAGCTCCCTGATTGAGGGTCTGAAGGATAACTGCAACTCTTGCACATATTTTACACACAGAATAAGTAAAAAACACTTGCAAATTCATTCCTTCACAGGTTTCACCCTGTGCAGAACAGGGAGTGCAGAATAAAGGCTTTTGCAGAATAGAATCTCCTGAGCAGCTTTGGATAAAGGAGTCTTATCGATGATATATCTAAAAATCTTTTAAGAAAAATACAAGTGTAGCAGAGGCTTGGCCTCTCCTTAGAGCAACAGTATTATTCTATCGTATTTCGCTGTTCGACTTCCGTATTTGCTTTTTAATATTTTTTCCTTATTAACTCTATTGTCTCTCATACAGATATATATCTCTACAAGTTCTATCTATATTTAAAATCACACATATATATTTGAGTTATATGTATTTATTCAAACAGTTCATACCATAACTCTTCGAAACAACAGCTCAGTTTGCTTAGTTCTTTACTGCACTGTTCATACATAGAAGAATTACATGCTCTGGTGTAGATTCACCATGATCTACTGTATTTTCTCGAGCAAATTTAAGTTTATTTTACAACAGTAAATTCAGTTATCAATTTCAGTTACTTTACAACAGGGCATTTTTTTGTACCTGGTTGCAGGAAAACAGGCTCCTTTACAATATCACAGGGGCAACTTGTCAGCAGTCACGTTTTGCTCTCAGAACTTGTGATGCTAAACGCGAGGCCTCGATGGACGTGCCAAAAGATACATGGGCCAAAACACCAGACAGGAGTTGGTACACAATCTCGAAGTTTACGTAATTGCTAAAGTTGAAGCAACACCAGGGGTAAGGACCCTGTATTGAGGGCAGTGGGAGCGGAAGGACTGGCTATACATATTTATCTCTACCCATAGGGATATTAATCGGTGTTCTGACACGAGTAGTTGTTCACATTCAACATATGCTCAAAGAAAGAGTAAAAGAGTTCTGACAAATAAGCTTGGGCTTCAAAAAAAATACTACATGGGCAGGGCCGGACAGACCTGAGGCTTCTCTGTTTATCAGACAGACAGATGCCAAGTGTTTAGGTCTGAAGGGTTAATCACAGGATGTTACGGGTGGAAGGGACCTCGAGAGATCTCTAGTCCAACCTCCTGCCAGAGCAGGACATGCAGAGCACGTGAAGGCAGCCCTGTGCCTACCGAGGCAGCCTGGGCACCCCTCCTTGGACGGTCTCCCCTGGCCACCTTTTCCAACCCCAGTCTCCATCCCATAAGGTCCCAGTGAAGATGGGGTTCATTCATTCAGCAGGGTGCTGCCCATCATCCTCAAAAATCTCCATTGGACCAGAAAGTTTTGGAGAAACCTCCAAAATTTCAGTGAAGAACAGAGGCTTATGTTGGAGAACTCTCAGAGATGTGACTAAAGAGACCAATCTAACCTTTAAACCCCCAACAAGCTTCTCTAAGGTGGTATTTTTTCAACTTGTTTTTTTCATGTAGCAGCCTGATGATACTTTTAAATTATATTTTGCTGCCAGACATTTTTTTATTAGCTACTTAAACATTTTCCTGTATGTTAAGACATTTTTAGAGGAAAAAAAAAAAAAAAAAGCTATGTCAAATCAGCATTGTATTAAAGGCTCAGAAAAACAAAACCATGGCCTTTTTTGCATTGTGACATCTTTTCCATAAAAGAAAGGCTACACTGGAAGTAAACCACAAAGTCTATCATACTCTCTGCAAAACAACATAGAGTACAAAGAAACCTAAAGGTCATGGAAATTTCTGAACGCTTAACTTAATTGGGAAGTTCTGGAAAACATGAACTGGCTGCATTATGCAATACCAAGAGGATAAAATGGCAAGAGTCTGAAACATCAGTATACCTACAGAGGAAAACAGTATTTACACGTCTTTTCTAACTAGCATTTTGGGGTTTGTTATCATTTTAGAAATCATAAATCAGCAGAACTTCTTTGGAAGACTGCAGTCATACTATCAGTTGAAAATTAAACAATTGACTTAGTTTTGCCCTGGTGTTTTAACTTAAGCAAGGCTTTTTCCAATTCTTTTTCCAAAAGTTTGTTTTCTTCCAATCCCCCCAACCACATCTCCTTGCAAAAAAAAATAAAAAAAATCACAACACACAGAGAGCACTGAGGTAGAAGAGACACAGATAGTGAAGCCCTAAAAGAGCAGCCCTTCTTCACCTGCCTCAGCACATCACTCCTCTCTGCCCTGAAACCACTACTTGCTCCAAAGTGAGAGCACCACTTGCTCAAAATCCATGACTCAGAGTTCTTATGACGTCCTTTCAAACCCTGTACGTCAGTACGTGTAACTTCAGCCTGAAAGACCTTTCTCTATAACCACGGAAGGCTCTCCCATGGCCTTTTCCTCCAGCTCTCCTTATCCTGTTCCTAGGGTCTCTGCAAGTCTTCCTCAATTTTCTGATTTTCCTTTACTTCTCTCTTGCAAAACAAATACACCTTTTTCTCTGTGCTCCTCCCTCCCCAGTAAGACTGTCCGGTGCATTCTCACTTCCAAAGCAGATCTGCCCTCTTCCCTCAATCCCCTGCTTGGCATTTTATGCTGTGGGGAAAGACCGAGTAACACCCAAGTTCTGTATCTGGAGCCTGTGCTCACAACTGGACTCCATGTGAATCATCTCTCCTCAAAAGACACAAAAATCCAAGCACGAGGACGTCTCTCAGCCAACTACAGAAGTCATCCAGCATCCTGACTGGAACAAAGTTACCAAATTTCTCATTTTCTTTCAACATCCCTGTGTCACAGAAACCCACTCTTACACCCTGGGTTACTGAAATTAAGTGCTGGTTAATTTAATGATTTCTTGGGCCACTGAGCATTGAGGGACCTCAGCAAGTATTGGGAAGGAATCTTTTTCATACATATTGGTTCAGAAATGTCGTGAGTCATCAGTGCAGAAGGAAGGTACATCTCTCTCTGGGGACATTAAGTTTAGTTATTTGGTTTTAGACAATAGCCTTTCCCTGGCAGAAGGAAAACACACAACAAGGTAGAGAAGAGAAAAGCACAAGAAAGATATTTTTTTTTCCTAGACTTTTCCTTGGCACACAAAATACGTAGTTATCATTTGCTAGTTCTCAGTATTTCATAGGAAATACAGTTAACTATCAATTTTCACATAATACATCTTAGAGAAAAGATCCCACACGAACAAGCACTCTCCTGTTGGTCCCTCAGCAGCAACTACAAATCAAACTCACAAATCACCCTGACCTTGCAAGATGGCATTTGTTTGAAATCTCAGAGCCACTTTCTATCAGTTCCCACCTCCAAAGGCCTACTGTGCATTTACCAACGATAAAAAAAAACCAAACACAGGCAGAAAGTACTAACTTTGCAGATTGCAATTCTCTTTCAGAAGAGTCCCACTCGTCTCTTATCAGCAGTTATTAGGATGGAAAATATAAAAGGGTCAAGTTGATTGCAACGTGACTTGTGTTTCTCACTGAATTCATGAGATACTCCGGTCACAACGAAACACTTCATCCACAGTTAATGAAAATAAACCAACTTGGTTCACCCTAAGAATATGTTCAAGTTGCACAAGGAAAGTCAGGCTGCTTATCAACTCAGGTACTGCAGTCTTCATGAAAAAAAAAAATAATAATTCTCCCATCATGCCTCGTACTCTAATTTAAACTGCAAATATGCAAAGTTGATATTTTTATTCCCCATTAACATTTCCATTATGGAGCTAATTGCGCAAGTAAGCTTTTCCATTTTTCCCTGGTTTTAAGAAATTGACTATTTTTAGTAAACTCATTCTTGAGCGGGCAGACATCTCAACAGCAGCTACTGCTGGACTGCAGATGGGTCTTATAAAGCATTCCCGATCAGGATGCTGTGTCCATTAGCAAAAGACATTTCTCTCTGTCCGGCCCCAAAAGAGAGGTGCACAGGGACTCTCCATTGAAGACGTCAAATGAGGAGGAACTGCGTATGTCTGATTAAGCTAATTCAAAGAAGGAGAGGGGGGAAGATAAATTAAAATCCAGTAATACACTGTTTACCGGATCCAGAATGCTAACCTGTTCAAGCCTTGCCTCTCTTCATTTCAGTACAAAAGACATCCAACCCAATTTTATGTTCTCGTACATACTTTCAGGTCTGTCTGTGACATTCCTAGGAAAAATGCCATTTTATTTCCAGTCAAGTCTCCAAACCCGTTCCCAAACAAGAAGCAGACCATAACACACCTCTCTCTTTTCAGTTGTTTAGGCAGTAGCGGTCAGCTACTGAGACAAACTACTAAACTACTAGTTTGTGTCCTAGTGAATCGATATTTATAAATATTTATAAATAGTGCAGATAAAATAATCTGTATTTCAGAGCACGCACATGAACAGAATCCTCCAGGCCTGGCACAGGTGTACTGAACACAGGACACAGCACAAAAGAAAAGGTACATGAAAGAACAAGCTGCTTCAAAACATCGACTACAAGAAACTTCATATTCTCCTTCTACCGTGCGATCATCAGTAGCACAATCTTATTTACACTGGGATTCTGAAGTGAGCAATCCATTCTCTAAACACTTCCATCGCTGCTCTGGACACAGCACAGGCTGCAGTCTAGGTTCTAGATGATCCTTGGACTAAGTCCCCTTTTACTCCAACTTTCTACACGCTTTTGTTCAGACTTATACCAATTAGATTATAACTTTCATTTCAATTCCTTCTGTGACACCCAGCTGTCTTTTCTGCCTGATTACCCAGCACCAGGAATTGATAGTTACTTTGTTATTCTGTTCATCTCCTCTAACTGACTAAATTTTCCATGTTCCATGCATTAAGGCACCTAAGGATCCTCAAGGTCGTAAAAAGGTTTAGGTTTAAAAAGACTAAACCTAAAAAATGTTTCTTTTTGAAGAGCAGCAGGTAATTACACCCCCATAGGGCATTTCAATAATTTCCTTTCCCCATTTGAACGTTAACCTTCCACAGTGCACAGCTACGCCCACATCTGCAGCCACTGAACACCTCGTACTTCTTCCAGTCAAGAAAGGGACAGATCATTTCCACATCTTACCTGCCTGTCTCAATCAAAACAAAATACATATTTCAGTTACATCCCTCTTCAGCTCTGGGTACAGCGGTGCGCACCATTTGTGCTGCATATTATTCTACATTCTACAGTTCTACTTCTCTTGGCAAACAGCTCCCAGATAGCCATCATAAAGGAAAGGTATCCCATTTACAGGTACAGATCCATGAGCATGCTCCAAACGGAGCACAGAATCATAGAACAATTCAGGTTGGA
>NW_009716527.1:0-28767 GCF_000703405.1 Apaloderma vittatum
AGCCTGTCCAGTTCCCTCTGCAGTGCCTTCCCAGCTTCCAGTAGACCAACACTCCCCCCCAACATGGTGTCATTCACAAATTTACTAAGGGTAGACTCCAGCCCCTCATCCAGGTCACCAATATAGATGTTGAACAGACTGGGCCCAGTACGGATACTTGAGGGACACCTGGTCACCGGATGCCAACTGGATGCAGCACCATTCACCACCACTCTCTGGGCTCAGTCATCCAATCAGTTTTTAATCGAGTGAAGGGTGCATGCATCCAACTGCGGGCTGCCAGTTTTTCCCGGAGGATGCTGTGGGAGAGTGTGTCAAATGCTTTGCTGCAGTTGAAGTGTATTACATCCAGAGCCTTCCTCTCATTCACTAGACAGGTCACCCAGTCACAGAAGGAGATGAGATTAATCAGGCAGGACCTTCCTTTCCAAAACCCATGTTGACTGGGCTTGATTGTCTTCTACATGCCGCTTGATGGCACTCAGGATGATCTGCTCCAGATTGGTTTTTTTCATTGAACACAATGAAAATAACCACTGATAAACATCATTGTTCTCAGTCACCTGAATAATGTTCTTTTTAAAAGATATTTGGCAGATTAAAACCAAGTAGACTAGAAAAGTGAAGATCAGTGAGCAATAACAGAGGAGAAGAAATGTTGAAAAGAAAGGCAGAAAGAGGAGAAAAAAGCCTTTGAGAGGCACAATGACACAAAATTGTTTACATAAAATTTAAAAATGAGACATAAAAGATGCTAACTCTATCTAGACAGATTACTAGAGAGGATTTGAAGCTGTACTGAAGACCAGCTTGCTTGTTGAAGTCACTATGTAGTTTAAATTATTGAATTCAAGAAAAGTACACACATCTGCAAAAGTTAAATTAGAGTTTTAAGATTAATTATATATTAATTCAGAAAGGCAAATTACTTTAAAAGATCTGGTATGATTTGAGTATCACTTTAGGTTTTACCATTTCAATTTAAAATAAATTCCACAGTATCTTTCCAGTTACCTCAAACAATATTTTAATATACCACTAAAAAGATCCCAAAATTCTTTTTCTTATTCTTTTAATTTGAAATTACAATTTTAAGAAGGATTTCACTGCAAGTCTACAGAGGATACATTTGAGTCTGAGACAGCGAAACAATCTATTCAGGCTTTAAGAGTGTCAAGAAATGGCATAACAAGGTGAAATACCTGCAGTGAAAGAAATTCAATGTAAGTCCCTCATTGTTTTGTTTATATTATCAAGAATAATGTTAATGTCTATAAGAAACAACAGGAAACAAATTTCTAGAGCCTTTTTTTCCCCTTATATTTGTTCAGAGTCTCAGACTACCATTGCTTTTTTTTTAATAAGAGCTTTGCAGTGTGATTCGGTAAGGTGCTCAATTTCAGCATGCCTTTAACTCAGAGGGTATGAACAGTTTATACAAGTCAATATGACTAAATATGCTTCCAAGTAATTACTATTAATGATCCATTTTTCACAGAGTAGAACAGTTTCGGGTGTAGAGTTCATTTTATGTTACAATAAAAACAACATCTTTTGGTTAGTAGTGTCTTGTAAAAAAATTCTACCCGGCCCCTTTTTACAGTTGTTCTATCCTATACATATTTTCAATCTATTCCATAATTAATAACAGTCTATGTGAAAATATCACCATCTCATGAAGTTTTCTTGAATATTTATTAACAGTATTTGTATATTATCTTCTTTGCTTCAGTATTCATGGAATGAAAGAATAGTCCATAGAATTTACTCAAGTATGAAACATACATGAAACCCACTGCAGTGTAGCTGAAATAGTGTCTTTCCTCTCTCACTATTTGTTTTTTTCTCTATGCCTGAATTATTATTCTAGTTTACCTCTAAGAACATTCCTCCTAAGAATAATTTCTCACGTATCTTCATGGCTTTTTCTTCTGTTGATGAAGCACACAATCTGGCAAGATTAGCATCCAAGTATCACTGAAGAAGTTCTGTGTGTTCTTGTACTGATTCAAAGCTGTGTATCTTGCATATTACCAAAGAAAAAGAAAAGATAACATTTAATTAACCATAAAACATTTTTCTTAATGCTTATCACATATTTTTATTATTGCATATTAGACCCAGGAACTGCAGCCATAGACCAAGATTTGACAGATGTAGCTGTGATAAAAGCAAAAGAACAGAAGTCCTTTTTTTTGTGCTTGTGAAAAATCCTTGGTGTTGTAGGTGATAACATTGTGGGGGAAATAAAAATCAAAATCTATTTTGGTTTTGTTTTGTTGTTTTTTTTTAAAATAACAGACACAATATTTTTTAACATTTTATGTGAAAAGGAAATTTAACTTTCTTTTGAAAAAATGATATTCCACTGAAACAGACTATATAACATTTTACAAAGGATTAAGTGCTTGTAGTTGAACAATGTTTAATTAAAACTCTTTAAACTGGGTAAAAAAAAAAAAAAATCCTCCAGAAACAAAAATCTCTTTCTCTGCTCTGAGAGCTGTTTGTGTATTTCAGAACTTTCAAAAACTGATAGGTAATTTAGGATTATTCTTATCAAATTTAAGTGCCAAAATTAATACCAAACATGGCTGAAATCTACTCTCCTTTACAACTTCTCATTTGACTTTTTTTTTCATAACATTACTGCTGCAAAATGGCTACCATACATCTAATCTAAAAGCATGCAGATGATTTTGGAGTTCTGCAATGCAGTGAAGCGAACTCTTTACCTTGCTATTGCTGAAAAGTTATAAAATAAAAAGTTCTTTGTAAATGTAAAATAATATTGCAGTTGAAGTCAAATGGACTTACATAATAAAAATATTTCAATGCACTAACTGAAAACGGAAGGCAACCATTTGCTTTTAAATATCTATGGAAAAATACTGTAAAGCATTTAGTCAGCATTAAAGACCTGTATTAAATATCCTTCCTATAGTCACATTATAGAAAATATGTCCTAACATATCTGTATATTTCCTTAGTCAGTGAAATTTTGTCATATATACCTCTCAACACCAAAACAAAGCAGAAGTTCTAATGGAATTCAGGATCTTTTGAAGAGAGACCAGGGCTAAAAGAAGGATCACAGACCTGGACTTCAGGAGAAAAGACTTTGATCTCTTCAGCCATCTTTGTGGCAGAATTTTGTGGGATACAGCATGGAGAGCTAGACTTTTCTCAGTGGTGCCCATGATAGGTCAAGAGACAATGGGCACAAATTGAAATTTCACCTCAACATAAGTAAGTATCACTACCCGTATATGAGGGTGATTAAACAATGTAATAACAGGTTACCCAGAGAGGCTGTGCTGGCTCTTTCTTTGAAGATGTAAAAAACTCAACCAGGGACATTCCTGGGCAACCTGTTGTATTCAACGTTGCCCTGAGCAGAGGAGGTTGGATGAGGCTCTGAGCAACCTGATCTAGTTAAAGACACACCTTCCCACGGCAGAGGGTTGGACTTGATGGCCTTGAAATGTCCCTTCCAACTCAAACTATTCTGTCTATGATTCTATGATCTCCAGAGCTGTTGTCCAGTCTTAGCTGTTGTGTGGTTCTGTGACTGTGAACACTCAAGTTGACTCTGAGTAGCAGGCTGAGTAAGATCACTTCCAGAAATCTCCTTTATTCTAAATTATTTTGTGATTCTATAAAGAATTTTGATAATCAATAGTGAAAAATATAAGAATAAAATACAGCTGCATTTCAGCTACATTGTTCTCTCAGTATTTGAAGACTTGAATTGTATGAATAAATTTGTATTTCTTTTAGGATATTATTATTTTAACCTATTGGCTATTGGACATTTTCAAAAGAAGCCTGATGCATTCAGTCACTATTTCATGTAAATAACGTGAGATGGTTATAAATAAGCAAGTTTATTTCTTCTAATGGGTAGTAATTATCACTGTTCTTAATGATACTTTCTAATATGTTATCCAGTACTTTCTATTATAGTTGTTCTTTGGATGCAGGAGTCTGCTTCAGAGTACCTGTGTAGGAAATCCTTATCATATATCATAGAATTAGCTATATTATTTGACCTTGATCCATTTTTGTTGATTTCCATATAGTGTTCAAAGAATATTCATTTTTTTAAAAAACATATTTTCACTGGAAAGTATGAAAATATTATTATGACACTGATGACATTTGTTGAATTTTTAAAGTCTCAGTAAACTTAGTGCTAGTATCTTGCTGTAATACATTTTAAGATATCAGCAAGTACCTCAAATTTTGCAGACATAGATTATATTCTCCAAAACATGATTAAAGATCTATATGATCTCTAAAAGGCTTTTTCCTATAGTATTTTCTCCCACTAAGAGCTTTATTTATTTGCTTGTTTATTTATTTATTGGGGAGAGTGGTAGGATGGGGACCACCATAAAGCTAGTGCATGAGCCTTCACAGACCAGGATCAAGCTACCTTTTAATTTTCTTAACTAAGTAGATGGACTATTTTGTCTCTTTCTTCTAAGACTGTCATTCCACAGAACAAGTAATATATCACCACTTTATAGTCTTAGAATCTCTCTTGTTATTAATAAAAGAATTTTGAGCTTTCATATCCAGAAACTTACAGAGGTAACTAGTAATCATGTAACTATTCACTATGATCCTTAATTCCCTTTTGAAGTTATAGCTTCCACAATAAAATGTTAATTATTGCTCAGTTTTATTTTTACTTTTTAACAAGTATATTGAATAGCTTTGAACCAAAACCCAAGTTTTCTGTGACCACATCCACAGGAAAAACTCCATTCTTTATTTAAATAGAGCTCAGAAGTCTAGCCTTTTGTCAACAGGGATTATATTTTGCAAATACCTCAGTGATTGTGTAGAGTACTAGATTTCTTATATTATAAAAATATTTGTCATACAATAGCATTCACTGTCTCCAAATCCATACTTCCTGGGAGACTTTTGAGATATTTTGATCTCAGTTGTTGCTGATGATACAATTATATATGGGTACATTTAATGCATTAGAGAAGTGCAGCTGTGTGGCAACTTTGGGCTAAATCTAGACTATGTGTATCTATATCACTTTAAATCAATGTAATCATGTAATATATGTTTAGCACAAAACAGAATGGTTTCATTTGGGACCACATTTTTCACATTTCAAAGCATGATGCTGACATCTTTGCAACTATAATTCCATATGAATGTAATAAGGTGATTTGCACAGAATGGTATCTGGAAGAAGAATCTCTAAGTATATTGCAAAATTTGCACATGGCAGTGAGTAGGATAAATACTACAGTTGTGTCATTCAGAGCTCATTATAATAGTTATATACTGAATAACAGTATTGAGAATTCTTAAATCCAAAGTAATTTATTTATATTTCCTTTAGGAAGAAACTGGAGAGATCACATAAAGCACATTGAAAACTAAAAAAAAATCAAATTATGTACAAGGAGATTAGAATTATTCATATATATTTGTATATATATATAATAAATATTTTCTCTTGAAAATTTCCTCAAGATTAGATCCAGTTTGCATTTAGATCAAAAAATAATTTCCGAGTAAAACAACAGAAATAAGCAGGTAGCTTATATTTTCAGAAAGTATAACTTCTTCAGCTGGAAAAATGTTCCTTCCTCCAGCTGCTCTTACAACATTGAGGGTGCTGCATCTCATCTGCTACAAAAGTTTCTGTTGTCAGCTATTCAAGTATCAAAACAGAAGTCAGTGGTTTTATAAGATAGAAATTTTTAAAAAATAAACAAACAAGTAAAAAATATAGTCCCAGGTAAGTGCAAATCTGTAAGTTATTAGATATTAAAGTGTGAAATTTATAGCAGCATATAGATGTTAAGATTTGCATATGGTGAACTAAACTCTCAGTCATAAACTGCATCTAAAACAGATTCTGTCTGAGGTTATTTTAGCATTCTAATTGTGATTGATTAAAAAATTAAATGTTAGACATGTATTATTTTGTTAAACACATGCTAAGATATTTCACTTGTTCTTACCACAACTCAGTAACAAAACTGCCATTGGCCTATCTTGAAACTTCATGAAGAACTCCATAACATTGGCTTACTTCCCCTCGTTTGAATTCAATAACATACTGTCACATATTCATATATCTGAAGAATATATAGGTATATACAGGTCTTTTGCAGCTGACTAGATAAATAGCAGAATTATATTTACATTATTAAATAATAATTGAATGAAGATATCATTACCAAATGATAACTGAAGCTGTGCTAAAAAACGGTCAAGGCAAGGGCTTAATTTTGCAAAGTGCTGTGTAAATACAAAGCAAGTGATGTTTTCTTGTCATGAAAAGTTTACAGATTAAATACTCATTATACAGAGTTACAACTGCTGAAATGGACAGAAAGGAGTCATAGAAACATAGAACAATTCAGGTTGGAAAAGACCCTTGGGATCATCAAGTCCAACCATTAACCCTACACTACAAGTTCACCCCAACACCACATCCAAGCGACACTTAAACACATCCAGGGATGGCGACTCAACCACCTCCCTAGGCAGTCTATTCCAGTGTCTGACCACTCTTTCCATGAAGAATTTCTTCCTAATGTCCAGCCTAAACTTGCCCTGTTGCAACTTGCAACCATTCTCCCTGCTTCTGTCCCTAATTGCCTGTGAGAAGAGACCAGCCACCTGGGCACACTGCTGGCTCATATTCAGTCCCTTTACAATGTTTAAATAGGCAAAATATGTTTGGCATCCAAACATATGACCATCTCCTCATCATTGATGGACTGACCTTGGCTGGCTGCCGGACACCCACACAGCTGCTCTCTCACTCCGCCTCTTCAAGCAGGAGAATCTTATGGGTCAAAGTAAAGACAGTGTGATCATTTACCTATTACCATTACAGATAAACCAGAATCATCTTTAGGAAAATTGATTTAATTTTAGTTTAAGATGTCCCTGCTTACTGCAAGGGGATTAGACTATCTGACCTTTAAAGGTCTCTTCCAACCCAACATAATCTATGATTCTATGATTCTATAATTTGATGATTCTATGTTTTTATGATTGATTCTATGATGATTTATTGCCAATGGGTCAATGAATTCTTAAAAAAACATTCACATTTGTGTTTATCAATGTGTATGCATATGTAAGATTTTTCTCTGCTAAAGAAATGACCTTCACGTGAACTTGTGTCTCGTCCTGAATTGTACTCAGTCAAGCTACAATGATCCCAGAGGTGAAATTAAGACACAGATGAGGTCAATATTGTGTTCTCCTTTGAGTATTTATTCTTCAAGTTGAGAGAGAGAGAGAGAGAGAGAGAGAGAGGTAGGGGAGGGAGAGGAAAGAGAAAGGTAAAAGAAGAAGAAGAAACCAATATCACCATGAGTCCAGAGGCATTCCGATAGTCCAACATCATTGGGGAATATTCCAACTAGGTACTGGTCGGCTTTTCTTTTATTTCCATTGTCCCCACCTTTTCTCCACCTTTTCACAGAAATTAGGCATGATAAATCTCCTCCTCTTGCTGCATGCACGCTGCTGTCTAGTGGTCTCTGGCAGTCGTGAGCCGAGGTCTTCTGAAGGAAGGCTCATAGTCTTCCTCACTGTGTACTTTTTACTTTTAACTCAAAATGTTGAGCTAGCTGAACTGGTGACTACAACGCCGGTTTAGACCAGATGGCCAGGTGGATGCTCTCTTACTGACAATGGAGTTCATTATCTAGATACTCATTAGCAGTACCTGTTATCTAGACTCCTTTGCAACAGGGTGTCAGTTTCTTGCTGAATTATTGTTGTGTCTGCGATGCTTCACCATATTCTCTCACAGATGTAGCAAAAGACCTACTGTCCAAGACATATTCAAGGCCTCACAGGTGTTAGTCGCTACTAAGGTTGCAGAAAGTTGGTTAATTACTTCAGCAGCAGTTTGTTATGATAAGCCTTGCAGTTCCAAACCTTGCATCTTTGCAATTTTGAGACAATCCTTTCTTTCCTTGAGTCTCACAACTTCCATAGTAAATCATCTGTAATTTTTAGAATGTAACCCAAACACAGAGCAAGTTTTAGATACTGCTGCTGATGTCGCTTAAAGAGCCTCTTTCTCAGCATCTATCTAGCTGTTCTCCGAGAGAGGTACAGCTTCTGGTTCTGAAATTCATTTTAATAAATACAGATGATAAGCTATTTACTATGAAAGCTGTCACAACTGTTATGCTCTCAATTAACTTCTGTAAGTCCAAACAGCACTCCAATATTCCAAAACTGAGGAATGGAGTACTGTCAAGTGACTTTGTGTCTTTTCATATATACATACAGATTTCTAAATATTTGGTCACTTTTTAGAAATATATCACAGAATCATAGAATCACAGAATCACAGAATGTTAGAGGCTGGAAGGGACCTTAAAAGATCATCTAGTCCAGCTCCCCCACCAGAGCAGGATCACCTACAGTAGATCGCACAGGAACGAGTCCAGGCAGGTTTTGAATGTCTCCAGAGAAGGAGACTCCACAACCTCCCAGCTTGTTCCAGTACTCTGTCACCCTCACACTGAAAAAGCTTTTCCTAATATTTTTATGGAACCTCCTATGTTCCACCTTGTAGTCATTACCCCTTGTCCTGTCATTGGACATCACTGAAAAGCACCTGGCTCTGTCCTCCTGACATCCCCCCTTGACATATATAAACATTAATGAGGTCACCCCTCAGCCTCCTCTTCTCCAAGCTAAAGAGACCCAGCTCCTTCAGCCTTTCCTCACAAGGGAGATGTTCCACTCCCTTCAGCATCTCTGTGGCTCTGCGCTGGACTCTCTCAAGCAGTTCCCTGTCTCTCTTGAACTGAGGGGCCCAGAACTGGACACAATATTCCAGATGTGGCCTCACCAGGGCAGAGTAGAGGGGCTGGAGGACCTCTCTCGACCTACTAGCTACTCCCCTTCTAATACACCCCAGGATGCCGTTGGCCTTCTTGGCCACGAGGGCACATTGATATCTCATGCTCAACCTGCTGTCCACTAGAACCTACAGGCTGCCAGCTGGACTCTGTCCCATTGACCACAACTCTCTGACTTCTTCCCTTCAACTAGTTAGCAACCCGCCTCACTACTTGGTCATCCAGACCACACTTTCTCAGGATGCTGTGGGAGATGGTGTCAAATGCCTTACTGAAATCCAGATAGACCACATCCACTGCATAGCCACCATCCATCCACCCGGATATGTCTTCATAAAAGGCTATCAGTTTGGTCAAACATGACTTCCCCCTAGCAATGTCATGCTGACTGCTCCTTCTTATCCTTGGTATGCCTAAAGTCAGTGACAAAGATAAGTTGTTCCATCACCTTTCTAGGGATGGGTGTGCGGCTGACTGGTCTGTAATTACCTGGGTCATCCTTCCTGCCCTTTTTGAAGACTGAAGTGACATTTGCTTTCCTCCAGTCTTCAGACACCTCATCTGTTCCCCACGACTTACCAAGGATGATGGAGAGTGGCCTAGCAATGACTTCCACCAGCTCCCTCAGCACCCACGGCTGCCTCCCATCAGGGCCCATGGATTTGTGGATATTCAGATGCTCCAATTGATCCCTAACCCAGTCCTCCTCAACTAGGGAAAACTCCTGTTTAGTCTTGCCTTCCTCTGGGACCTCAGGGGACTGAGGCACTGAGGACAGTTTACAATGGTGTAGACAGAGGCAAAGAAGGCATTCAATAACTCTGCCTTCTTTCTGTCTTCAATCTCCAGGGCACCCACGTCATTCCCCAGAGGGCCTACATTGCCTCTGGTGTTAGTTTTGTCATGTAAAACATTAAACACACATATATATAGTTAAAGGAGGCTGACACCAAAACTGTATTTTATGTAAGAAAAACATGTTTAGACATTCTAACAATCCCAAGAAAACAATAAAAAAACTTATTGCTTTTGAGTTTTCCTATAGATTGATGACATGACAGAGTTGGAGTTTCTTCTGAATAGCCTTATGGCAGAGGATTATTTAACACGTAATGATGTTCATCCAATTTCTTTAAATGGCTTCAGGCAGGTTTTCAGTGTGTTATGGAAAAAAAAAAAACATTTCTTGACCTTCATTTCCCTGTCCTGCACGTTTAGGTTACATATCTGGAAACTGCTTAATTAGATTTTTTTTTCCGGATGGCATAAATTTTGATTTAGCTGATGTTCCTTGCAGTTGTGCAATAAAATTAAATACTACTATTAATAAGTTATTAATACTCTCCTACTGTTGCTGTATGTAAGTGAACTTGCTTTTCTTATTTCTGTAGCATTAACAATACTTCACTTAAGATCGTAAGAGTTAGGAATTATTAGTATCAAAATCATATGATCAGTTCTGTATTACAGAATCACAGAATTGCAGAATGTGAGGGGTTGAAAGGGACCCCAAAAGATCACCTAGTCCAACCTCCATCAGTGAAGACTATACTGATCATAGAAATAGTAACGAAAATGTAGTAAAATATTAAGGATGGATATAGGAATCATACATTTTAAAAAGATGTTATATAGTTTTAAATGTATGTATTAAACTAATTGATTTGTATTTTGTAGTTTACCGGGGGGGGGGGGAAAGGGGGCGAGGAAGAAAATGAAAACTTTCAGAAAGTCATAATTTTCCCCCATCTGAAGCATGTTGTCATTGAATGAGACTCATCTCAGCTAGCTCAATTGTCTACATTAGTAAGAGATACACTGGATTCCACAAGCACATATTTTTTGCTTTTCTGTTATTGATTACAAACATAAGCAGTGTAACTGTCTTGAACACAGTTGTCTAAAACATAGAAGTCTGTGCTCAGTCACCTGGATGTTATACATGTCATAATCATCGTATACTAGAGATCGAGTCTCTCACTACTTCAGTCCTCTGACAAAGCTAAAATGAGAAGCCAAACAGCTTTGAAACAAGTGAAAGAAGTAGAAGTGACAGGACTGGTGAAAACAGACACAGTTGTGTCAGAGCTTGATCTTGCCGATACATATGTATCACTGAATATATATATATGTGCATATGGAAACACGTAAGTATTTATATATTTTCAAAGCAAAAAGCTACTTATAGACAATGTGTCTTTTTAGGACTGATGGGTCAAAATCTAGGAAATGTTCCAGTACTGAAAATGACAACAGTGATTTCTTTCTCAGCTGCCATGTTCTACTGCCTTGTGAAATAAGTAGAATTTTGTTGCCAATGACTTTACAGGCATTGCAGCAGCCAATCTCTTCTGCAGATAACATTTTACTATTAGATTGTGTGAAAAAAGTTCATCTGTGTGCCCATAACCTAGCACAGAAAGTAATAGGTGGAAGATACTAAATAATACTGCTGCTCCCATGTCAACCAAAAGCCCATCAGTTCATTAAAGATGCGTCTTCATGAGGCCAGAGCACTACAGAGGCCTAAATACAGACAGGAACTCAGAAGGAATCCTTTATTCAGACCCTTCCAGGATTGTACTAGGACACCCTCAGCCCCAGTGCTCATGCTTGAAACCCACCAAGATGAGTCAATACTAGAGACACATTTTGGATTGAGGTTGTTGCCTGGGGTGTGGGAGACCGTACGCAAAGCAGAACACTTCCTGGCATTAAGTTGGAGAATAACTCCTTTAACAGTGCTTGGATGTTGAAAGTGTTTGTCTTTAATTTCTTTTTGTTACCCCAGTTCTACAAACCATAATTTAGACCCTAAAGTGCCTTACAGTTTTCACAGTTTCATGTTCCTCTGGTTTGACACGTCAAGTGCTAACAGTATGATATTTTGAATATTCATCTATTTTATTTCAGTGATCTGCAATGTGTGTGGGAATCGTAAATCTCTACTCTGTACATTTTCATACCTTTTCAGGCAGTGTTGTTCAGCCCATTCCTATCTAATTATTACTTGGAGTTTCATCAGGAAAGATATATTCTGAAGCACATATAATCAATCAAACATGCCGTATTTCTTCTGGTCTAGTACAGACTGAATAATAATTATGAGAATTAGAGGTATAATTCTAATAGTAAATATTGCCATAACTATAATTGGGTTGTGTAATTTTACTAATATAGGTATTCCAGTCTAGCAAACATATTTTGACATTGGCTTTATTAAAACCAACCAACCAAAAAAAAACAAAGAAAAACCAAAAAAATCTGGACAGGCAGGGGTTAAGATGGAGTGAGACATAAAAGTGACAGTCTTTTTACATGGCCTGATGTAAAATTGGTGAAATATTATTATGTTTTATTGGTATAAAAAAAAATGACATGAAGTTCAGGAAAAAACTGTTAAATAAAATGGTCAAAATAAAACAGAAATGTTTCATGCTGTCTAACTAAATTATTTCTATTCATGAGAGCCAAAATTACCTTCATTTTTAGTGTATATATTTGTGGTTTCTTCCTCACAAGAAAACTTTTGAAATCACAGGGACATAGGATGTGATAAAAGAAATAACTTCCTATTGTATTCTAATTGTACCCTGTTAGGTTTTTTCCCCAAAGTTTTGCTGAGGAAAGAGAATCAGTCTAATTGTACCAAGATAGTACACTGTGCAAACCTATGTTCCCATGATGACTCCAGCCATGCTGTGATTCTCTTAGATCTCTTAGATTTTTTTCCAGTATATTTTTCTGATTTCTCAGTACTCAGTAGCTTGTGCTTGATTACACTTATCCACTATATTTCATCAGAGATTGTTCCACCTTTTTCCTTGCATGAATCCTTATGAGGTAAATAGAGGGTTGGAGAGTGAACAATCTCAAGCATCGCAGTGATCACCCAGACTGCTTTAGCATTAGCTCTTTCCTTGGTACTTCTTTGAACTACTTATGCCAACTCTCAGGCAATTCTATTATGAGGTTAATGTAGACATTACCCAAGCTAATGGTGTAGCTGTTGAATCTGGTGATGGGTCCTTGGCAGGAAGGACTTGTCTTGTATTTATTTCTGTTTTATTTTAGGACTGCTACTCAAGCTACATATTTTTTTTTTTATTTTGAGGGAGAGGAAAAGTGGTGGTGATTATTCATTTATATCATTGCTGTTGGGAATACAGTCTTCTCAAAGAAAAAGAAAGATGATTGTGAGTGCTTAGATTTTTCCAGATAATTCATTCAATAAACCTTTCATGTTGGGTTTTCTACTGATCCATAAAAGGCTCAGTCTGTTGAAACTCCACTGTGTGATTTCAAAAGTTCTTATTTATAAATAAACACAGATTTGTGTATGTTTGTGTGCCATTGCTTGCCCAGAAGTTGAAGTGTTTGTTTTGACTTTCTCCTAAATAAGAATACAAATATTAAACTATTGTCTTAAGAAACTGTACTACTTTTAGGCTAAAACTAGTACAACAAGTTGATTTTAGTCACTGAATTTAGCCTGTAAGAATGAATGTGACCTCTTCTGTGGTTACACTAATATGATTCTTTTCTCTGTAGTAATCTTTTGGGATGTATCAGTGTAATTACTGTCTTTCGAACCCTGTCAAAGACATGTTATACAAGGACCTTTTTTTTTGCTTTTTTTTTTTTTTTTCCCCTATGAGAATAAGCTATTCAATCTTGTTGGTTCATCAAGAAAAAAAATGGAATGTAAGAAATAGACCAGACCCAAGGTCAATCTCTGAATCACTACAGAACAAGCAATGTTTCTGGGAAGATATAGTAAAAATTTTTATTGAGAATGACAGTGCTTTGCAATTAATCAACAAAACAAAATAACCCAAAACAACAAAAAAGAATGAATCCAAGAAAGGGTATGAAAACAGAGTTTCATGGCTGTTGTGCAAACATGGTGCTTCAGCAATGACAGGCACTAGTGTGGGCATCTGAGAGCAGTCCTGTAAGCCTCTCATGCCGAAGGAGAAAAGTAGGGGAGAAGGCCAAAACCCCCACAGACTTGGAAACCTGCCTGATGTAGTTTTATGAAGTTTTGCCAATGGCTCTGTTGCATCACTGGCAAAATTTTTGAATGCTCTGACTTCAGTCAGAACTGAACTATATAATAAATATTTCTTTCCTGACAGACTATTTACACTCTCTAAGTTAAAAAGACTGATTTTTTTTTCCACAGACTTCATTTATAGATGCTAATGTGTTAGTTTTCAAGTTAAAATGAAATTTTGGAAAGGTTTGTAAGAATAGTGGACATATCCCATACCATTTGATTTGTAGATGCCCCTTTGTAGCTTGTGGTAGGCTGCAGGCAAATAAAAACATATTTGTAAGATGTAATGATGATTCAAAAGCTATCAAGTCCCTATAATCTTAATGAAAACTTATGGCAGCCTGGAAGAGAGACACGGATTAATGACTGAAGAAAAAAAAAATGGGAATGTAATTTATTCGTGTTTTGTTTTGTGGGTTTTTTTGGCAGTGTCTAAAGGACAGCTTTTTGCTTGGCCAGCCAAATGCACATAACTCTGGCCAAGTTCTATCATACATTGTCTTTTCTTTGGTAGAAAGAATCACTGGTGACAGCAGAGAGCAGAGGGACAATTACTGTTACTCTTATTATGAGGGAGGGGTGACAGGTAGCAAATCAGGCAGAACCATAGAGTCATTGCTGCTAATTGAACAAATTGTTTTTCTATAGTCTTAAGATACATAGAAGTAATTTAGATATATTTATATTATACATATCTATTTGTATTAATCTCATTTTCTTGTTAGAAATATATATTTTTTTCAGTTTCTGTGCTCTTTAAAATTTCTAACCGTTATTATGTAAGATACTCTCTATCCTAGTTTTGGCTAGGATGAGGTTAATCTTTCACTAGGAGCTGGGAGAGGGCATAGCTGGAATAGCCTAAATGAATCAGTCTCTTTTGGAAATTAGGCACACAAGCATGGAAGACAGCCAGATGCTCAGTTCTGGGTCGATTTCTCCTTCCTTGTCATTTTTTTTTAATGTTTTACTATTAAAAACTGTTCTTATCTCAACCCTATGAGGCTCTACCTACTGTTTATTTCCAGATTCTCCTCCTCATTCCTGGTGGGGGAGGAGGGAGCAAGTGAGAGACCGTGTGGTTCCTGCTTGACATTCGTTCTGAACCACATCTTTTGGCACCCAGTGTCTGTCAGAAGGGTTAAGATAACGGCAGATCTGACAAAAAGCTTATTAAAAAGTAATTTTTGATGGACTAATTTCCAACAGCAGTTGAGTAGCTGCTGGTCATAATGTCAGTTTGTTTACTTGCATGGTGGCATTGACTGAATCCTTACATGTCCTATGCACTTCCTGCAGTGGTATTTATCAAGTCTGGGAGAGGGCTAAAAGACATAATCTTTTTACACTGGATAATATCAACTTATGATGTGATTGCAACCCTGACCATGAGGTTAAGTTGATATTTTTATGAGGCATCACTGTCACTCCTATACCTTCAGTGTCTCCTTTCAAAATTCATTAGTAACCACATCCAACCCTTGGGAGAAATGAAGGAGGATATTTTCTCCTGTTTTCCCTTCAGGGTAAGCGCAGCAGTCTTGGAGAACTTTGAAAATACACTTGGAATGCCCAGACCACCATGGACTTACTGCTATGCCTCTTGAATATGTGGCAGATTTTGCTCAGGGTGACACCAAAATTCTGTAAGGACATCACCCAGAGACCTGTCCTGAAGTCAGGTAGCTATGAGTGGCAAGGTGTGTGGGACAACATGAGCAAGCTCCTAGGACAATGGTCACCTCCAGTATTTTGAAATTTCACCCCTGAACATATGCAGAATCCCCAAAAGCTAGCAGAGTATTTGGAAAAAGTATGACATCAATCTGACTGTCCCAAAGAGATGCAGATCACTGCAGTGTGCTGGGGCTTGGCCCATGCCTACAGAGCCATTTTTGACACCACTTACTATTCCGGAGGAGAAGAAGATGTCTCCGAACCTAAAGACTGACCAGTAGGTGCTGTGGCTGCTCCATCCCCTGCAGCAAGCACTGGAACTGCTCTGACCCCTGCTGTGACTGCTCCAACACCTTTGATAAGCACTGTGACTGAAACAGAGGATCAGCCTGTGCCTGTATCAGTTGCCTCAATACAGAAGAATAAATACACAAAGAAATCAGTTTGCTTAGTGAGGGATAAAAGTGAACCAAGGTCATCATGAGAACAAGAACAAGAAGCAGAGCCAGAAATAATCACTCAGTCCCTCTCCCTGAGTGAATCGCAAGATAGACAAAAAGACTTTGGTCACTATCCAGGTGAGCACATTGTTACCTGGTTGCTCCAATGTTGGTATAATGGAGCTGGTAGCCTGGACCTAGAAGGTAAATAAGCCAAACATCTGGGATCCTTTTCTAAGGACAAGGCCATTGACAACGTTCTTGGGAGGCAGACACAAACCCTCAGCCTCTGGAAGTGACTTCTCCAGATGTGAAGGAAAAGTACCCCTTAAATGAAGATGTTACATGTCATCCAGGTAAATGGACATCAATGGAAAGAGATATCCAGTACCTAAGGGGTCTAGCTGTGCTGGAGGTGGCTTGCAATAGCCTGGAGAACAAACACTTACCCACAGATCCAGATGAAGTATGATGCACACAAAACATGGTGGAAGTTCCTGTGAAGTGCACCACCAACATATGCAAGTTCATTGCAGTAAGAGAAGGTGAAAGAAACCATGGAAGAATTGGCTGGCCAACTCCAGCAATATGAAGGAAGCCTCTCTCCCTACAGGCTTGTGTTTCAGCTGTGGAGGAACTGTCCCAAGAGTTGTAGCAATTCAAAGTGGATATGTCCTGCTCCCAACCTGTATGGACCGATGTCTCAGCTATTAGGACTAGGCACTTCTCCGCTCAACACAGGGAACGTGGGAGGCACACACACCAGAATACTCTGTTGTCTTACTTACGTGACCATGGAGAGGACATGAGGAAATGGGATGGAAAATCCACTTTGATCCTAGATGCGTGGGTGCATGAGTTGCGAGGGGAAACAACAAAGAAAAAGGATTCCTCTAAGAAAAACGTTGCTCCAGTTTCCAGTGAAAAGTCCTCCAGAAGAAGAGCAGATCTCACCTCTGATCATATTGAAGGAACCTCTGGGGCATATTTGCAAGAGTTGAGTGACTATGATCAAGATTAGAGGGGCCTTGCCTCGAGCCAGGTGGAGGAGAGAGACAATCACGTTTACTGAGCTGTGTGGATCCGATGGCCTGGCACATCAGCTCCACAGGAATACAAGGCTTTAATAGACACAGGTGCACAATGTACCTTGATGCCATCAGGATACAAAGGGGCAGAACTCATCTGTATTTCCGGGGCAACAGGGGCATCCCAGCAACCAACTATTGGAAGCTAAAGTTAATCTAATGAAATGAGTGGCATAAACAAGCAATCATGAGTAGCCCAGAGGCTCGGTGCATTCTTGGAATAGGCTACCTCAGGAGAGGATATTTCAAAGACCCAAAAGGGTATTTCAAAGACCTAGAATGATATTGATGGGCCTCTGGCATTGCTGCCTTGAAGACAGAGGAAATTAAACAGTTGTACTGTCTGCCTGGTCTCTCAGAGGATCCTTCTGTGGGGAGTTTGCTGAGAGTTGAAGAACAAAAGGTACCAGTTGCTAGCGCAGCAATGCACTGGTGGCAGTATCACCCCTACAGAGACTCCCTTGTTCCCATCCATAAGCTGATTCATCAGCTGGAAAACCAGGGAGTTATCAGTAAAACTCACTCACCCTCTAACAGTCCTATATGGCAAGTGCAGAAATCTAATGGGGAACGGAGACTGACAGTAGATTATCACAATTTGAATGAGGTCACATCACCACTGAGTGCTGCTATGTCGGACATGTTTGAGCTTCAATACTAGTTAGAGACAAAGGCTGCCAAATGGTACACCACCAATGATATCACGAGTGCAATCTTGTCAATTCCTTTGGCAGCAGAGTGTGGGCTGCAGTTTGCCTTTACTTGGAGGGGCCAATAAAAAGTGATAAGGCCAGGGGGCCTGCAAAGGAGATCCAGTTTTTAGGAGTAAAGTGGCATGATGAATGTCGTCAGATTCCCATTAATGTGATTGATAAGATAGCAACTATGTCTCTGCTGACTAGTAAAAAGGAGACACAGTCTTTCTTAGGCACTGTGGGGTTTTGGAAGATGCATATCCCAAATTACAGTCAGATTGTAAGCCCTCTCTTACAAGTGACAGTCCTTTGAGCAAATTAAACAGCAGATTGTTCATGCAGTATCCCTCGGGCCATTCTGGGCAGGACAAGACTTTAAAAATGTGCTCTGCGCTGCAACTGCAGTGAAGAGCACATTTTTATAAAAAAAAATCATCAGGTAGTCTGTGCATTTTTATAAAAATAATCATCAGATAATCTGTGCTCCAAAGAGGTCCTCCTGTATTTAGAAAAAATTACACTGAAACCATAGTCATAAAATAGATTGCATCTGTTGCACCACGCCTGTCTTGCATGAAAGAGGAAATTCCAAAGTGGTAAAAAAAATATTTAAAAATCCTTCGAAAGAAACCAAACAATCAAAACCCAGAAACCTCCTCCCATTATCCAGTGTGTTGAAATTTGTTAGCTAGAGAATGCATCTGCAACACAGGGAGCTGAAATTCAAAGAAACATTTTAATAATTTAGATCAGACAACTATGCCTACTCTTAGACTTTTTCCTATAAATTAAAAACATGTTTAGTGGATTTAGAGCTTTCATAGTTAGTGAAAGATTTCTCTAGGTCCCAGGCTGGGTCTCAGGCTATTTTAGGCAGGTGGAAAGAACCTTATTTTTAAACATAAATGACTGTCAAAACTAACATGTATGTTGTTACGGATGGTTAATAGTTCGAAAATCATGAACATCTTCTGACTTTTAAGCTGGTAAAAACCTGGCCTATCACTGGTTAAGTTTTCTAGATCAAGGATTAATTGCAAACATTCATATAGTGTTCCTGATTTATATCAGGTGTCAAAATCACTCCCACTCTGGCTAATTAACCTTTTGTGAATTTCTTGTAAACTGTTTTTCGAAACTGCAATGATGACAAATGGCTGATCTTCTTTTCACCCTATTTTCGCAAGAAATTAAAATGAACTTTTGTTTTACAATGAAAATCTCATTTTGCTTCATAGATCCTTGTTACTCTGCACATGTCTTGTTCTTAAGGAATGTTTTCATATAGAAGACTGCAGGAGCGTAACATTTCATATGGGAAAAAAAGTACCACTTTTTCAGACTTAAAAGAAGCCAGGGTTTAGTTGTAGAGGGAATTCTTTTCAGTATTATTGCTTCATAAAATATATTGACTTCAGAGCTGCAATCTGTTCCAAAGAGAATACTTCACAGGATCTTGTTCAGCTCCTGTCCTCCCCAATGCCACTGGCAGAATGTGTTACATTTGTTCTCTGTACACACCCAGGGAAAGAAAGAAAAGGGAAATAGACAGCTTGTAAAATTTAGTGCAACTGCAATTCGTTCTCTAACAAAGGAGAAACAGTGAATGGGGAATGGAGAACCAGAGAAAAATGATTTGTGAATAGAATCTAACACACATAACATAACCCAAATCAAAGGTGAGACTTATGGGAAAAGCTCACTCAAAGTATCATCCCTGCTAGAAAAAATATATGTTTAGAGATCAAATTAGGCTACAGTAAAGCAGTATTTGTGCTAGAAAAATGAGAGTAAAAGTATACTGGTATCTCAGTTTAAGCTGTTTCACAGTCATTTTTGTTTGTCTTAAGAACATCCTTAGTGTCTAAATGCAGAAGCCTACATCAGAGCTGCTCTCTTTGTCTTTATGCTAAAAAGACATTTACCAGTTATTATTCTGACCTATTTTAGTCATCTGCTTCAGGATAGGATGAATGAAGCTTTTTTTCTTCATTATCCAGACAAAAGTCCTAGCCTATGCAGCTTTTATATAAGCATGTGTATCTAGTGAGATGAATTTCCTACCCCAGATAAGAGACATCCAGCTTTTCTCTTTTGCTGTTTCTCACTCCTAGATTGTTGTAACTAGCAGTAAGACTCTGTTAAAGGTGATCTTAATACAGAGAAGTACAAAGATACATTTAAGAACAAATTCAATACAGTACATCTTACTGTCTTACAACTCTGAAAGTATGTATTTAACATTACCACTGTCAAGGTTTTTCTCTTTCTTTCAAATCCTTAGGACTTCATAATTTTTTTAGTGATTCCACTGGTCACTCCAAGTCTAAGGTTATAAAACAGTGAAAACTTTCGGGGTTTAGGGAATAGGATACTGTAGCAAATTTGTCACTGAATAAACTTTCTATGACTGGCCATTTTTCTTCTGGTAGACTGACTGGGGGGAAGCAGGTTTTGATCTTTTTTTTCCTTAAACATCCCACTACTTGTAGGATATAACAAGAACTGTTAGAGACAGATGAATTGAGCAGATATGTTGGCTTACTGCCTACAGGAAATGTGAAATTAATTTCTGTTTATGCTTAAAGAAAGTGAATTTTAAATATTACTTTTGAAATGTTCAAAATATCTCATTTGGCTTACTACCTACAGGAAATGTGAAATTACTTAATTTCTGTTTATGCTTAAAGAAAGTGAATTTTAAATATTACTTTTGAAATGTTCAAAATATCTCATTTTAAACATAGTCAAATCTGCAAACATTTCATGGATTTCATTCAGAAAACGAAATTAAATTTTCAAGGAGTAATATCTTATATGACACAGTCATGATTATAATAGCAGTACTACTATCTTAAAAATCTAACTTCAGAAATTTCACAGTGAAGGGATCTATTTTTTTTCTGTCAATATTTTAAAGCTAGTTTTCATTGTGTCTATCCAGAATTCCAAATTCAGTGCTCCTTGTGGACTGCAGTGGATAAGAGATATCTGGGCAGTTTAGGAACCAAGAGTGACTGGATATGACATTTACAGTGTCTTCTCTGGAAAAGGTTATAATTGTAAGGGAACAACTATGTAAGCAGCAGATGACAACTAGTTCATACATTCAGTAGGAAAAACTAATTTAAACAATGAAAATCATCAAACTGCTGAAGGAGAAATGGTCAAATATGTATCTTATTAAGAAGAACTTGATTAGGACTGGACCCGGAATTCAGAGGAGATAATGAATTTCTTATCAATTGCAAAGGGATTTGGCTTTAACCAAACATATAAAAATGTACTTGAAAGTTAGTTTCTTGATGTCTATAAATAACTTTTGCATTTGATCCAATATCCTCTTTTCAAACAGTAACATTTATTTTGTAAGGATTTATGTATTCATTATCTTAAACTGCAACTAATGTTATTATAACATCGTATAATGAGCATCAAGTATTCTTTCAGATATTTTAAATAACTTAGTAGATCTAAAACAAAAGATAAAAAGGAAATCACACATCTTTCTATTCAGAGCCTGTCTCAACTTGGGACCAGGAGACTGAGGTTCATTTCAGCACTGGTTGCTATGAGTGGCATAGGTGCACTTTGAAAGAAAATTAAGAATAGTATTGCATATAAAACTAATGAACAATCTGTCCTCCTCACAAAACATCAAAATGTCATACTTTGAGGTACCATCTCATTACTTTTTGATGTTTTTTTTTTCTCTGAATATAACTGATTGTACAAAGAAAAAGAAAGGAGGAAAGAGAAAGAAAATTCTTTATGTGGACAGCAGCTAAACCAAGAAGAAACATACTGACAAGGACTACAAAACATACAATTTTAAATATGTGAGGGTGTTGAGTTAAAATTGCAACATTATATTTTATCTTATATTTTTGTCCTACACTTTGCACCACAGGGAATGGATTTTCTGATCCTTCATACATTCTGACAGTGATAAGACTATAAACATAGTTTGTGAGCTGTAGTGAAGCTCAATAAGTTGCCTGGCAGAAAAGTACTTTATTATGAACACGTGCAATATATGGAAGCACCATAATAAGACTCTAAATATAGATGCTAGTTTGCTTCCAAAACAAAAATATTCTTGAATATAATAGAAAAATTTACTTGTTTTGATTAACAATTTTGGTTTTTTTATTCACATGTACCTCTTTATGTTGTGTGGAGAAATAGAATTTTAAGAAAGTTAACCATCCGTGGAAATACTTAATGAATTTTAGCTTTTATTTTTGCTCACAGATTGTTTTGATTCATATTATATATGTACAATTTTGAAAACACTTTTTCTCCCAGAGATCTTATGATCTGAATATGAAACAAGGTACAAATTACAATCAGAGTTAGCTAGATGGGGTAGCTCACATGGAAACAGTCCCACACGAATCTCTTCTAGGCACTTCTGAATCTCTGTACTTGTCTTCACAGAATCATAGAGTCGCAGAATCACAGAATATTAGGGAGTGGAAGGGACCTTGAAAGATCATCTAGTTCAACCTCCCTGCCAAAGCAAGATCATCCAAAAGTAGCTCACACAGGAAGACCTTAATACTTTATACTTGTTTAATTTTTTTCAGTACATAGAAATTATCCTTTAAGAAGTAGACTGATTATCCTCTGCTGGGTTTTTCAGGGAAATGTAAGAGTTTGAAAGAATATTGCAGGAAAATTCAATACATCAAATACTTCTGTAACTCCTTATATTTTTGTTACAATAATTGAATAATAAATTAAAATCACATTTTCACAAAAATAAACATCACTTTTACATCATCTTTTGTTTTATTCCTTGTTCTGCTTGTTGACCGTTGAAGCCATGGTAGCATAATATCATAAATATGCTATTTGATGAATATCTTATTAACTGACAACAGTTATTTTTTTAATATATCAGCCTAAACTTTGAGTAATTGCCTGACAGACCTCCCAGCATTTCATACAACGGCACAAAAATACTAGTGACTACACAGACAGAAAAGGGACGAAAAGGGATGAACATCTCAGAAAACTAATCTGTGTGTGCAAATAGGTTACACTGAGTTGTCAAAGAAATTACGTTTGTACCTAAGGTCTGTTCTCTAAGTTTCCTAAAAGTATAATATTCACTCATTGGAGGATTTCATTAAGAGAATATTAAATGACTGTATTTTTCACCAGTAATACTGCTTAGTCAGACTACTGAGATTAGGCCGAATGACTAACTTTGATCTCAATGTTTTACTGTGTGCTTGTGTCTGATGCAGATTTCACAGGAAAATGAAATATTAATATTCCAGGGAGTTCCTAAGAAATATATTGTCATTTTGTTAGTACTTTTCATATTTTCAAAGTAGTTGTTTTGAAACTGTGATATACAGGGAGGATAGGAAAGGGTTGACTTCTCAATAGAAAAAAAAAATCATATAAGTATGATGTTCCAATGCATTTGATGGTCCAACATTTCAAAATTTTCAAAGCCTTAGGCAAAAGCTGTGTATTATTGGCAAGGACAATTTAATAATCTTCAGTCATATGAAACTCTTCAACCCATAGTTCCATGTGCAAAGCAACAAAACTGAAAACTTTTGCAAATGGGATTGCAAAGTCATTGTAACTGGAATCCAAACCTGGATGTTTATCAGAAAGATGGATTTACTGTGAAACCAGCCTCTACCACTCAAATCTTCCGAAGAACAGATTTTCCAAAGCAGCTGATAGGATTTTGCTCTATCCATGCACTGTGGGTAGTGAAACACAGACTTTAAGCTGGCTTCACATCATAGTTTAGAATAGATTTTCACTAAGCAGCTCTATTGTGCACTTAAAATTCCGTCATATCTTTAATACTGCTTTTGTTGGTTGTGTCCCAAAGGGAGTTTTAAGAACAAAACCAAAGTTTTGAGTTAAGGTAAGTCCAGCCATTTTTAAAGTGTGGAAATATTTATCTGCACCAATATATATTTTCAAAATAAAACTTGCAGCAAGCCCCTGAATTTTAGTATCCCTAAAGAATAAAATTCTCTTTCTGTAGTGAATATATATAAAAATACTGATGGCAGCAAATGCTAAGGAAACTGTAAAAGCATATTAGGGTTTTTTAATGCTTATTTTTTTAACTAATAATTCTATATTAAATTATGATTCTAACCCTGAAAGCTAAATGGTATAAGGGAAACTGTACGCTCGTGTACTCAATCTTTTTCCTTTGTTTAGATCTTTGCCAGACTGGGTTACAAGACCAAAGAAAATAAAGCACATGGTTATAATTTGGAAGTAATTACAGCTCTAACTAGTATTCTGTGTAATGAAAAAACACATATGGCTAAATGAAGCAGTTTGTTGCAAATTTGGTTTTACATATTCTTGGAATAAATTAATTGGTACTAATATTATAGGCTAAGGTGTTCCCTGTTCTCTCCCACTTCCTCAGAAAGTTGGATTTGGACAACAAAGATGTGCAGACAATATCATCAGATTAGTAGTGAGGAAAATCAGCCTTTTGCTTCAGAGTAACTCTACTTAGAAATCTGTTATACTTTCACCTCTGATGAATTTAGAACTGGAATTGATAACCATACCTAAAATAGTTATCAAAACAAAAATATTCAGTAAAAAATGAGAGAAAATTTCAAGAAAATATGCAGAACAATATCAGTTGAGAACTTAAGCTACAAAAGATAGCTATGCAATTGATTCAGAGAGTATAGCTGCAAACGTCATTAAAAAGAAGGTCTTGATTGTGTGTTAACCTTCTCAGTGAGGCATAAAGAGCTCGGCTTACAGAGAGGCAACTATTCTGCTTAGCTATATACAAGTTTACAAACCTTTTGTATTCATTTTAAAATTACCTGGCTTCACAATAACAGTGATCAGCACCCAACAACTTCTTCAGTTCAGATCTTGTCTTGCAAACAGCTAGATAATCACAACTACTTTCTGCATGCACATTTCCTAATTCATAATCGTATAGCAACAACCCTGTTCAGAAACAACCTATACTTACTGAGAGGTAAACCCAAGAGCAGTGATGTTGAGTAAGATCGTATCTTGGAGAAATTATTTTGGCTGAGCTTGTGTAGCTTGGAAAAATGTAGATCTGTAGTGTATGACGTGTAGGAACTGTAATTTGTATCTCTCTACTTAGTGTCATTGTGTAAATGCATGAAGTCGTGATGTTTATTATAGATATCATTAAAAAAAATTCCTCAAAATTTATAAACTTTCAGATATAAGGGACTCAATTGACAAAGTTGCCTCAGAAGTAACATTATTAGAGAGGATTAATTTTAACAATATTAAATTTGGGAGCTTATCCCAGTATATTTAAGATTTAGAAACCTAGACTTATCCTCCACTTTTAAAATATGTTAAGGCCAGGGTAAACAAGACATGATGAAAATGGCAACACAACTAACTCTTAGAGTCCAGGACTTAGGATAAAAAGAGAACCATGACAGAATAGTTATGTGTATTTTTTTATCTTTAAAAATGATAAATGAAATACATGTTTTAGTAACATGATCCGAACATCTGTGACTAGACCTTCTTAGTTTGTTAATACAAGGTCCAGCACCGCACCTCCACTTGTTGGTTATTCAATCATCTGCAGCAGAAAACTATCGTCAATACACTGCAGGAACCTTTCGGACTGGTAATGCTTTGCTGTGTGATCCTTCCAGTTAATATCAGGATGACCTAAGTCACCCATAAGCACCAGGCCACACGATCTTGAGGCTCCTTCCAGCTGCCTGTAGAAGACCTTGTCAGCAACTTCTTAGTTAGGTGGTCTGTAGTAGACAACCACAACAACATCTCCCATATTTGTATGTCCCTTAATTCTTACCCATAAGCTCTTGACACTCTCATCCTCTCCCACTGGGTAAAGCTCAATGCACTCTAGTTGCTTACTCACATAAAGAGCAACCCCACCACCATGCCTTGTTGTGTATCTTTCCTGAAAAGCACGTAGCCATCCATTACCACATTCCAGTCATGTGAGCTATCCCATCACATCTCTGTAATCGCAATGAGATTATAGCTCTTTGACTGCACCCAGATTTCTAGTCTGCTGTACTTTTTCCTCATGCTTCTTGCATTGGTATACAGACACTTCAGAGACTTAATCAAGGATCATCTGTTACCATTGCTCATGTTGTGTACCTTGGTGTTGATGCACTTGAACTGGGCCATTTTTTTAACCCCTAACCCTGGAATACTTTTCCCAGCTCAGCTGTAGTGAGCCTGGGTTTATTCCCTTTCTCCTTAAACCTAGTTTAAAGCCCTTTAAATCAGTCCCACCAGCTCAAAAGCATCTTTTACCCTCTTGGAAACAGCCTCACTCTATCTCTTGCTTTCATAGCAGGTGCCACGTAAACTTACCCGTGATCAAAAAAAAAAAAACGTTGCCGTCAGCACCAGCCCTTGAGCCATGCGTTAATCGCATGTGTTTTCCTGTCCCTTTCAGTATTCTTGTCTGATACTGAAGGGACTGAAGAAAACACTACTTGTGCCACCAATCCTTCAGCCAGTTACCCTAGTGTCTTGAAGTCCTTTTCAATCCTCTTTAGACTTCTTTGCTCAATGTCATTTCTGCCAGCTTGCACAACCAGCAGCGGGTAATAGTGGGATGCAACAGACCAGGGAGTTTTCTGGTGATATCACTAACTCGAGGTCCAGGGAGGCAACAGACTTCCCTGTGGGCTGGAACTGGGCAGCAGATGAGACCCTTTGCTCCCTTCAAAATGGAATCTCTGACAACAATTACCCTCCTTTCCTTCTTAGTCCAATGATGAATCTATGTATGATGAATCTATGCATGATGGAGGAGGAGACAGACAAGCTTAAAAATATCATAGCAGTCACTGTATTTAAAATTTCAAAAGATGGATAGTGGAAGTGTTTATACCGTCTTTCTTATACGAGGATGACATTATAATAACTGCTCTTTTTATGCATAATTTTGTTCCGTCAATTCAGTAAAGAACACTTTTCTTTTTTTTTTACAGAACTAATTTTCTAGAAGGTGAAATATTTGTAATATGAATTATTCAGGGCCTGACAGCTGAGTGAATGACCCCAGATTTCAGGGTGACAGAGGAATTCTCTAATCTATACTAGGAATGTCTAAACAGATGACAACTCTGAGCATGGAATTTTTTACAAAGAGAAAAGATTGTATCTCAGGTGCCAGTGCAGCAAAGAGGATTATATCTTTGTTTAACAAAGACATATTGCATAATGGACTGTGTTCACATACACACAACAGTCTGGAGGGACATTCCAAACTTTGTGAAGTTAGATGAAAAATAAAGTGAATAAACTTTTATAGTATAAAACCAGATTATATATAGTATAAAAACTTCTATGCTACAGAACCCTCCTGGAGCCTGAACTTTGTTTTGTAAGTATTTGGTTTCCCAGGATGAAAAATAATACTTTTTCAGCCAACTTCATTAAGTGCAATGGCATAGTAATGCTACTTTGTAAGCTAGGTTAATCAACTGTATCTATTCTCATGGAGTATTTGTAGGCAGACAGACTCAATCCCTTATTTAAGAAGAGCAGTTTGGATTCAGATCACATATTAATGAGCTTCCAGTTTCAATATCTTTCCAGTTTTAGCAGAGTGTCTACCTGGAATAATAAATACAGATCTGAAAAAATAAAAATAAAAAAAAATAACTCCATATCTGAAGTTTTAATACATGGGAATTTTCCTATATAACATATTTTGATTTCAAGTATTTAACAATTTGAGAAATTAGCAAATTAAGAATTTAACAAATTAATTGTTTTCCTGAGTATGTTTCACAATTTGAACGTCTAATTAAACACCTTAACATCTACACATATCTTGACTATGACATTTGATCATTTCACCATTTGTCTTTGGTGCAATAAATTATATGCACCTGTAAAAAAATGATGGATTTTTGCCATTTTTTGATTGCCTAAGTTAAGCCCTGATTTGTAGCCAGATTGTTTTTACACATTTTAACAATGAGTGAAACTTCTTCAGTGTAGAAATATGCTATACTTATCTTATCATGAGCTTTATGTCCATTTCTCCCATTTGATCTTTAACCCTTGCATAGACAGGAGTGCTGGATCCCCATTGTCAAAGAGAAACAAGCAGGAACATCACTCTGCAGTGAGGCACTCATTAATGACACAGCTGTGTAACCACATTAACACAGAACAAACTGCCCAAGGTTAACATTTCTTTCAGGGTGGGAGATAGTTTGTAAAAACTTGTCTAAATGCCCATGTAGATATTGAATGACAACATAGCCATTACAGCCTATGGAGTCCAGAGCCCTATCCAACTCATCTTCTAGCTGACACCTACATTTGGTTATCTTGGAAGACACCAAGTGTGAGGTTGCTGCATAAATACAGAAGATGTGCCAGAAAACTGGTAAATAAAATGAGTACTGACAGATGTAATACAAAACCTACAGGACAGCAATACATTTCTGTAAGTGCAGAAGGGGGTCAAGCATGTTATTACACTCAGGAAAGGGGATTCTGCCCTGCTGATAGCAGTAAAAATTTCTCTGCTGACTGTAACAGTGTCACCTACCTTACATAGACACAAGCTCACATTTACGTGTTTGAATACAGAGCTGAAACTCATCTTGCAATTTCCAACATTTATCTTGTAGATAGTCTGTTTCTTAGATCTAACAAATACTTCCTTGATTGGGGCATTTTGCAATGCCTTTGAATTCGGTCACAAATTATCTTTTCATAGAAAGAAGACTTACTTAAAATATTGTAAGATTTTCAGGCCCTTTTCAGAGTCTGTAAGAATTTTTTCAGGGCTCACTGGCTTATATTTCAGTTAGACACTTATAACCATTTCTTATTCTTGGTGGTTTGATTGAAAATCTGCTGAAATCAACAGATACAGAACCACAGAATCACAGAATCACAGAA
>NW_009716528.1:0-600 GCF_000703405.1 Apaloderma vittatum
CCAAATTTTGGGGTCCAAGCCCAGATTTTGGCGTTCAAACCCAGAATTTTTGAGTTTAACTCCCGGATTTTGGGGTTCAAGCCCCCAATTTGGATTCCCAACCCCCAGATTTTGGGGTCCAAGCCCAGATTTTGGCGTTCAAACCCAGAATTTTTGAGTTTAACTCCCGGATTTTGGGGTTCAAGCCCCCAATTTGGATTCCCAACCCCCAGATTTTGGGGTCCAAGCCCAGATTTTGGCGTTCAAACCCAGAATTTTTGAGTTTAACTCCCGGATTTTGGGGTTCAAGCCCCCAATTTGGATTCCCAACCCCCAGATTTTGGGGTCCAAGCCCAGATTTTGGGGTCCAAGCCTGGATTTTGGGGCTTGAACCATGAATTTTGGAGTTTAAACCCCTGATTTTGGGGTCCAACCCCCCAATTTTGATTCCCAACCCCCAAATTTTGCAGTCCAAGACCATATTTTGGGGTTCAAACCCCGAATTTTGGGGTTTAAGCCACAGATTTTGGGATCCAACACCCCAGTTTGGATTCTCAACCCCCAAATTTTGGGGTCCAAGCCCAGATTTTGGGGTTCAACCCCCGGATTTTGGGGTCTAAG
>NW_009716529.1:0-578 GCF_000703405.1 Apaloderma vittatum
CGCGAGCGAATCCCCGCGGCCCCACCAGCTCCGCTTCATCTTGTGCCTTTTTTAAATCAACGGATAATTAAAGAGGAAAGGGCCTTCTCTGGGCAGAGTGCAAGAGTCGTGCAATTATAGCTGCCTACCCCTCCATTTATATGCAGTCCACATCTTGCATTATCAAACTTTTGAAAACCGGAGGGGGGGGGGGAAAAAATAAAAGTATTAGTGGCTTTTTTTTTCCTATCCTGAGCTCCTTAAAGTGATTGTGGCTTATTTAAAAATAATACAATAATGCTGAGGTGTTCTTCCTTAACAAGAATACCCTGGGAATGGAAATAGGAAAGCAAGAGAATCAAAAATTCAAGATAGGTTTGGACAGGCTTTGAAATTCTTCTCCCTGGTGAGTTACACTAGTGGATATTTAAGAAGAAAAAACAACAAAAACCTCGATTTTGTTCAGATTTTCACACTGAACTCCCAATTCCCTTAATAAGAAGCTAAATCAATCTTTAGAGAACAAACCACGTAAGACCTGTGGCTCTAAATTATTAAAATATACTCAAGTAGTTTTGCGGTGTGAAGCTTCACCTTCA
>NW_009716529.1:875-4074 GCF_000703405.1 Apaloderma vittatum
CTCTGCCCTGGTGCTCAGCCTGCCCAGCCCTGCACCTTGCACCCGGCCAGCGCCCGCAGGCTGCGCCTGGCACGGATTTCTCAGGCGTGGAAGGGAAAATGGAAAAGCAGCATCTCAGCATCCTTTCACACAGTAACCTGTGCTTCAGAGATACCAAAGTGCAACAGGGAAACCCTCTCTCCCGTCCCTATCGCAGCCATTTCCATTATCTGTTCATACAGATATCACGGTTATCCCATTCTTTTCATCAACTTTTTCACATCCCAGCAGAGACGCTACCCAATCTTCTTGAAATCAATTTCTTTGGATTTCATACAACTTGTGATCAGCAAAATTTGTAGCTGTTTGTAGTAATACATTTGTTTCACGTGTAGGAGCAATTTTCCATTTGTGTCTGTAAGACATACCCACACAATTCTCTGCTGATCCCTGGCAGGGCAGAGCACGCCTGGAAAGCCTCATCTCTAACATGAGCTGCCTCTTGGCCAACAAATTAGCAAGCATCGGGGAAAACCCTCACATTTCACGTGTGTCACCTCTCTTTTCAAACAGACCTGAAGGAAGCGCCCTCTGAGATTGGGTTATCTTGCGGCAGATGGTCCTTCCTTCAGGACAGAGATGCTAAAGCCACGGACACGTTCCAAATCCATTTAAACATCAGATTAGGCTCGCCCCTGTCAGCCGCAGGAGCTGGGAGACAGCAGTGGCTCCTGCCTGCTCCATTAATCAAAATTCAGCAAGAAAAGCCAATGTGCTGCTATAAAACCCCCTGACTCGATGCCAGCACCACGCACGGGGAACCCAGTGCCATCAATCTTACTCCTCTTCCCCCGGCAGCGAGATGTGGCTGGGGCGGGGGAGCAATGCTGGGGGCTTGGCTAAGCGAGCGGAGAAGCAGATTTTTGACAACCCTCAGAGGGCAAAGTGATGCACAGCGACACCGCGATGACGGGGATGTGACAGGAAACCGACCTCGATGTCTCTCCCTACGGATCGGCCCCGACTCCGTGTTTTAACGCAGGGAGGTGTAATCGCGGCTGAACTCTGCGGTGCCGAGGGGTCACCTGGGCGGGCAGGCGGGCTACACCCCAAGGTCTTGTTTTGATCTAAAAAGGGAAAAACGCGTCATAATATAAGGAGGCATCCAAAATTTCCTGTTACTGCAGCAAATCTTCACCTAAAACACTGCTAAACATATTTTCCCACTCCTGATATTAGTGAAACACAGACATTAGGCAGGTTTGGATTCACTTTGATTCAGCAAAGGGCAAGAAATGTGCTTAGATCTCAGCTGCTGGTGAGGTTTGGCTTTAATTGATGCCAACAAAACTTAAGCAACCACTTACAGCTTGCCAGTTTGGGCGAGAAGTCCCTACGTACTGACAGCAGATCTCAAAAACCATCTTAAAGTTTCTATGCGGTTTCTATATGGAGAACCTGCTACGGCTGCAGGACTGCGGCAGCACCGGGCACTGGCTGCTGCGCCCGTGCTCAGCCCGGTGAGAGACCGCTGGGTTTATCTAATGGCTCTTCTCCCCACGTGTTCCAAACCCTCCCGACACCCTTGACGTCAGCAGCAGTTACCTCTAGATAACGGTGTCGACTGAGCCGGTCACTTCTGGTACCTTTTCTTACCAAATATTGTTCTGTTTACCTCAGGACTTCTTAGAAAGTAGTTTCTGAAATGTTCAATATTTAATGAAATAGTCAAATGTTTAATGGGTTCTTTTCCAAACCCTGTTTTCCCTCTGTGGAGTTCTGAAGTTGCTGCAAGGGTTGCAGGTTTTAACTTTCTTACTGCTAGAAACAATTCTTCTAATGGCACTGGCTAGTTGGCAGAAATCTGCGTATATGAGTACCAACCTTTGGGGACCCAAATTCCACAGTTTAAATGTTATGCCTGCAACTCTGCACTACACACCTGGCAGGTGTCCCTCCACCCTCCCAATCTGATCCCCAGACCTCCCTTTACCGCAGTCTCCGCAGACGCGTGAAGCCAACACTGAGAAATTCCCTTTCCATGACGACGAGAAGCACGCCGGCTTCCTGACCTGCCACCGCAGAGTAAACCACCGCGCAGCACGCGACGCGCCAGCTATAAACTCTTAATTTTTTATACTGGTAATCCTTTTAATAAGAATTCTTTAAATATTTATTAATAGGAATGCATGAGGCCAGTTCAACAAGGAGCGACAGCTTTAATCTCGGCGTACCGTCCTGTGCAGAGCCAGCCTGGCTGCTTCCCACCTCGCCCAAACCCCCTCCTGCCCCAAGCCATGGTGAGAAAAGCATAAGGCGCTGTTCCTCCGAAAAGTGAACCTTAGACAGCACCTCTACAAGTGCAACATCCGATAGGAATTTTGTGTTATATGTGACGCTACCAACTGCAAGACCATTCAACAGGAACTGCCCACGCCAGTCTGCTACTTTATTGCTCAAATTGGTATTAGCCCCACACTCGCAATTGGGTTATCCTTGAGTTTTGACTACCGCTAACCTCATAAAGTCCTTCATGAATTCCACGGAAAGCAAAATCCACAGCCCGGTCCTGCTGTGGGATCATTGGTATGCAGCCCCGCACGCCCACCTGCGGTACCTGCCTGTTCATAAATGCCTATTTCTTTATTAATATGGGGATACTTTAATCTCAGTCTAATTTTACCTTTAGGGAAGCTATATCCTGAGGCTGCCAGGAGGTAAAACCCTCCAGATGCGGTGGTGCAATTTGTATTCAAAGGAGCAGGTCTATCTGTCAACACGTTTGTCTCCCCTATCTGCCAACTCTTATTTATAATCCCATTCAGATTAATGAATGACAGTAGTTCTCATCACAAGAAATTTGATTAATCAATTCAAGTGCTTAATCACCCTGGCCTGGGTGAGAACGGCAGAGGAGGGATGCTGCTGGGATAGGGACAAACTTGCGAGACATGGGAGGAAAACGTTGCAGCTTTCCCCTGGGAGCAATTCAAGCAGGGAGCGTGCAGGGGATCCTCAATGGGATCAGAAGCTTCCCAGGAGCTGCAAGTTTCCTTAGGGCCTGCGCTCACGGCCAGTTACTCACAAAGCATCGTTTTCAAGCCACCTCCTAATCCGACACGGAAGGCTTCACACGGCCCTCCCCGTCCCGTGCTACCCGGGGCACTTGCCACCAAACACAACCATGAGTCACCAAAATCGACCCCCATGGGGACATCCA
>NW_009716529.1:4203-15079 GCF_000703405.1 Apaloderma vittatum
TCCGGGCTCCGACCGCCGGATCAGTCGCACGAGGGTCAGGAAACCCATGGATGGATCACGCTGCACGCTCTGAGTCAGCCCTGCGCAGCCGGGAAGGCAGGACACGGGGATCCTCACCAGCAACATCCACCCCAGCACCGAACCTCGAAGGGACGCGGAGACAGACCCGGCACAAACAGGGTGGGACAAGCTCTGCGGATGAAACAGCCCAAGCGTGCAAGCGGTCAGTGAGAGCAGACCGGGGTGACACGAGCCTAAAGCAAAACCCAGACGCGCATGTGCCCTGGCAAGGGAACAGCAGCCCAACGACCCCGACATCGGCGGCGGGGTAGTGAGAGGAAAAGGGGCACGGAAGGCGGCTTTGGCCCCACGACACGGCTTTCTAAGCCAGCACCGTTGCGGCAGTTACTCAAGAGGGACACCTAAAACCCCGAGGACAGAGACGTCACCCGCGGCCCCGCACATCACCTTGCCTTCAGCAGCTGGCGCAAGCGCGTGTTTCCCCAGGTAGGAGGATTTCTTGACTGTCACCACAAGGTTAGAAGAATTGTGAGCTGGAAAATCATGGGGCATATTAACGTCAAACTGAAATATGACCACAATACACAGAAGTATTTTATATTTATTCTGTTTTAGAAATGTTATAAAGACAATATAATGAGAACATTGCAAACAAGTCAAGTGTTTTCATCCTAATCTGGCAATAAAAATATGTCAGAGAAATGCCTAAAATCCTAATAGGAGAACAAAAAAATAATGGTCTAGGCTATGACAGGATTTAGCTGCGATTTCACTTGAAGGCTTTAATCATGTCTACTGCAACACAAATGGAAAATCAGATACAAACCTGTACGAGCCACTAATGTCTGTGTGGGCTGTCTCAGCTGTTAGAGGTGCTGAGACCAAACAGATTCGGTGGAGGTTAATGAAGACAGGTAGAGGCCTAAATACATTTATATCTGAGAGAACACTGCACACAAGAAACCATTATTGAGCTGGTCTTAGTGGAGACTCAACTGAGATCGCAAATACACAATTATAAAAAGGTTTAGAAAGTGATTAGTCATTCAATTTTTAACATCTGCTGTAAGAAAAGAACAAAGGGTTTCTTGATTAAATTAATGTCTAATGAACTTAGAACGAACAAAGAGGAAAGACTCTTTTTTCAGGGGATAGTCCAGCTTTGGAACTCAGCACCATGGAAAAGAGGGAGTTGGATGTTTGAGACAGGTTGCAAAGTGCTGAATAACACAACGAGACGCGACGTGCAATGAAGCCGTGTCGGGAGCCAGGGCGAGAGGGGTGAACAGGGAGAGCATCAACACCTCTGCCTGACCTGGGACCTGGGTTTTAACCCCGGTTCCTGTCAGGACGCTCTCTGAAAGCGGCCTGGGAAAACGCAGGTTGAGCCGCTGGTTTTTGCACACATGTGACAGAAAAAAGCCACATCTGCTGCCAATGGCGGCGCGGTGCCGGGCACGGGGGGACCGCTGCAGGCGCAGGGCTGGGCGCATCTGCCAGCTTTAGCTAAATGAGAACAAGTCTAACAAATGCAACTTGCAGCAAATATATAGATATCTAACCGAACTTTTTGGAGCTATTAATTAAACACACAGTTTTATCTCAGGCTAATTTTGTGCTGGAATGGATGGGAAACCTTAGCCGAAATCTTTTTTTTGGCAGCTGCCGCCGTGCAAAACTCTCCCTGGAGTTATCTGCAGCCACCCCACAGTGCCCCTACAAGCGATGCAGGCAGCTGGTCTGCGAGACGCCCAGCCTCTCAGCCCTGTTCTCTTTATGCCACTCATGTTTAAGACCAGGAGCCACGGAAGCCAGTGATTCAACGACCAACACACCGTCTTCCCGTCTAGTCGCTTCAACTTCTTTGCGCAGACGGCATAATTTGCATTATAGCCTCACAAACCCTGAGTGGAAAGGGGGCGTGGTGGTGGCAAGGCCCCCTGTGTTCACCGAGGGAGCCCCAGAAGATGGAATTCCTTTCCCCATTTCAGAAGTCATCTCAGCTCTTCAGCAGCTCCCGAATTCTGAAAGCTGAATCTAAGTGCACGGAAAACTCAGAAGGGCCTGACCTTCAAATCTCCTTCCAATGAGTCCCTTAATTAAAAAGCATTTACACAACCTAAAACAAATTATTGTGTATGCCAATACTAAATCTTCCCATTCCAATTTAAAATCCTTAGAGCTTCACTATCGCTCACAAGCAATGGCAGAAGGCAAGCATTTAAGAACGTCTTTCTGGACAGGCTGTTGTAGAAATACTAAGTTGATACTGGTCGCAACCAACTTATAAATATTTCATTCCTGTCCCAAAAACCCAAACAGCAAAGCATTAATTTCTCAAGATTAGTGTGCTTAAATTTACTAAGTTCACCACCAGCAAACAGCTGAGTGTTTTTGACATTCAATAAGCAGCAAAAAGGTCGACGTTTTACTTGTATTAATTTTTTATCAGAGAATGGAAAGCTCATTTTTGTGACAGATAATGTTGGAAGATGTCTGCTACAGCAAGATACGCAAGACCAGTGTATCCGCTGAATGAACAACGGCAGAATTTCAGAGACCTTCCTCGTGTCTTCCTGAGGTGACATTATCTCTAAGATTTTGCAGGTTATTGCTTTGCCTTCAGAGGAGCTCTTCAGGACTATTTAACAGTTACGGCACTTGGGCTGTTGAGGAAAGAAAATACAACTCTAAACACAAAAGCCAACATCTTCCATATGCCCAAAGACATATATTGGAGAATACAAGCAAAAATTGCAAGCTAAGAGCAAATCTTCTTGCTTGTAAGAGAACAGTAACTCCTATCACAGGGATTGGAAGTGTGGATGTCTAAAGGGAATCTGTCTACATGTTGCCAGCAAAAAGATTATTTGCGTTCTTTCAAGTGGAAGGGGACTTAGAGGCGGTGGCACCTTGCACCTCAGGTCTGGACTGCCTCTTTGCTCCTGCCCTTTGGGCTCAGCCAGGGCAGAAAAGGCACGAAAAAGGGCCGTCCCTGAGCTCTTCGGCACCAACTCTTCTTCTTGAAGAGACACAGAGTCCTGCCGCGTGCTGCCCATGGAGCACCGCTGACCATGGGGCCACGAGACCTCAGGCTCCGCCGTGCTGGGACCGTGGAGCTGCCGCTGGGCCAGGAGGCTCCCACGCTTCCCCAGCTCAGCGACCAGATGCCCTCAGCAACGGTACGTCACATCTGTACATCATCTGCAGCGTCCCCCAAACACATCCGTGACACGAAGGGATTTAACTTTGCTTTAACCAACTTGTCACTAGCAGCCAATTATAGAACCAGTGGGCTTTGCTGATTAATTATGGATTAACTAGATGCAAGCCTTCACATTAATCTTAGAAACTCTGCTCACACAGATGGGATCTTGCACATCCCTCTTCAACCTTTTGTACTTCTAAACTAAGAAGCTGAAAATGCTCATGAATAGCATCAGTTGAATCTGCAGGTTACTTAGCAGGTGATGAGGTTGCCAAGTCCCAGTGCCCATATCTCGGGCAGCCACCCACATCTCGCCGCTCGAGGGTGACGCAGCAGTGGGACGTGTCCTGGTCCGCGCCGCTGTCCCCCTCTGCCGTGGGTCCCGCTGGGGACAGAAAAGGGGACCCACTGGTAGATGAAGATCAAGTGATTAGCTGGCAGTGTCAACTGCTCTGCTTCTAAAGTGCTCTCTGCGTATTTTCTCAATGAAATTGAGACAGCACCGACGAGGTATTTGACAAAACAGAATGCCGAACCACTGTTGGTACATCCCCCTTCTCACTGAGGGAATCTTCCGCCTGCCCATCACAGGCAGTTAAAACATTCAAAACGTTTCCTCTAGCCTGGCAGCAACCGGGAAAGACCACGGGACTTCAGTTCTTTTCTTCCCCCTGGCTCTCAGGCAGATCAGCATTTTTCTCAATCCAAACAATTTTTCCCTTGAATGCGAGTCCAAAGTACAGCTTTGCTAATGAAATCAGAAAAGACATTTTCCTGTTAGAGCACGACTGGTCTCTAAGCTGCTGCCCCGCACCCCGTCTGCCCGGCTCCCGCAGACACGGGGCTCCCGAAACCTCCGTCCTCTGCAGGGATGGCCACAGCCAGCCCAGGGAACCAAACTGAAGGTGAAATTACTTATTATTTCAGCTTTTTGTAAAGATTGGAAAGGTGCAATGCCATCCCTTGAGAGTAGTCCCCTCTTACAAAACCAGCAGTCGAACAGAGAAACCTCAAACACTTTCTCAAATTTTCACTGGCTAAACAGAGCTCAGAAAGAGTAATTCATAGCACCCAGACATTCATCCAAATCACAGGAAGGTTCACAGCAACGTGTATCAATTCAAACATCACTTGTTTCCTTTTTGTAAAAGAAATTTTCCAGCACTGGGGAGAAGAGGCACGAATGTGTGCTCATAGACTTGTTTACTGCCAAGATAAAATGCTTCATTGAGACTGACCGTGCACTGAGTCTTACTTAAGCTGTCTATGGCACAAAATCGAAAAGCAATATTTTCTCAGTCTCTGAAACCAGCTCACGTTCAAGATTCAACAAAAGGCAGAAGAAAACACACAAAAATTCTGGGTTGCTCACTTCCCTGAACCTCATGTTAACACTGCAAAAACTGTCATTAAAAAAGAGCCCCATGAGCGGATAGAAACCTGTTCCTTCCGCCATCCCATTCATCGTTTCTATCCAATGCCTTGTCTCTAAGTTTTCTAATCACAAGGAATTTACCGAGTGTGCTTTCGTAAGTAAAAGCAGACAATAAATCATCATCACACCGAAAGCCACTCACGTAATGTGCACAGCTTCATTTTCACGCCGAATTTCATTACTGGTAACTGTAAAAAGACAAACGACCCACACCAATCCCCACCTTGTCTGAGGGGTCTTCAGAAATAACAATATAGTATTAAGGAAGGATATCAATTCAATTATTCACCTATTCTTTCCTCTCTAATCCCATGCTGAATGTGAAGGGGCAAGAACGTGCCCCCCCCAGGGTCCAGGCTGCACTTTGCTTCAAGGGGCTTTTAAGGAGCAATGGTTTTATTTGCATTAAGCATAAGGGTCTGAAGGACAGGGATATCTAAAACCTGCCACCGCCACGCAGTCGCTGCTGCACCTCCTCAAACTTTTGATAAATCCTCCTCTGAAACTGCAATTAACACCTTTCTCAGGTCACCCCACAAGATTAATTTTCTGAGCATAGATTAATGAAAATGCATACAGAAGTGTTTAGACAATATTTTCTCTATTAATCTCCATCAGCAGCAGATTATCAGCGGTGCAGCTAATGAAGACATTCTATCGTTAAGGTGAGAGCAGATGGGGAGAAGGACGTCGGTGCTGTCCCGGCGCCACAAGCGGTGCCTCCGCCAGGGACGGCTGTGTCACCGTCACGTCCCAGGACACTGTTCCGCCAGAGGCTTATTTGGGTTTAGAGTCACACGCGAGAGGAGCAAAACTTTCAGCCCAAAGAATCACAGTATGGAACCAGAGCTCCTGCAGGACTCCACTGCATAATTCGTGTTAATTTAGAGGACATAATGCTGTAAGACGTTCCTTTATTGGGAAACGAGCGGCATCATTCCGCAGAGACTGCGGAGACACCAACTGATCTCTCCCTTGCAGAGCAAGGAGGTCCAGTAAGTATAAAGTTTAACGCTACCCTCTTTAATGATATTTTCACTTCAACCGAACTCTAAAATTAAGCAAGAACTCACACTAAAAAAAGACTTTTATTTTATGCTGATCATTAACTGAGGAGGTTTCGCACTTGGGATCTGTTACGTTACAGGGAACTGAAACTGCTTGTATCAGTTACTTATTCTGAGCGGAGAGACTTCTCACAAAATACTGGGACTGTTGTGTGACCATGGGAGGGTGTCTCCGGCCACGAGCTCTGAGAGCATCAGTCCCACCAGGGCCAAGGGCGGCCGAGCGGCACCGACGCGGGAAGGTTCACCCCCCGGGCAGAGGAGGGGGCGGCTTCCACCAGGGGCACCCACGCTCTGCCCTGGCAAAGACAACCACGGGACGGCTTCGATAAACCCATGCTTTCGGGCTATTTGTTATTTTGAAATAAATGAATATGAAAGAGCAAAAATTGGTTAATGGGACAAAATTTCCTAAAAAGTAAATGCTTCAGGGGATTCAGTCCAAACCAAATCTTTCTGGAAAATCCACAGCAATATTTGTTAAAGCTCGTTTCATTCATGGCTCTCTGCACATCTGTGCCTAGTCTTTGATGCCCTTTCAGTGATATAAATGCTTTGCAATCTGTTTTCTGTGTTCATTCTCATATTTCCTTTGGATGTGTGACCCTATTTCTGACTCCTTTCCTTGACAAAACCTCATCCCTGCAGAAGTCCAAGACTGGTTGTGGACTCTTTGCTTCTCTAATTCTCTTCCTGTAGAGTCTCTGATACCGTTGTGTGTCATTACAGGTACACAGTTAATTACAGACCGGTTGTACTGCACTTTGCAAACAAAAATTCTATTAAAATGTAATTACTAATTCTATAAAAACATAATTATTAATTCTATTAGTACTACTGCCAAGGGCACAAACTCAGATTGAAATAGAAAACTTAAAAAGACAGACAATAAACGATGCAAGAAAGCAAAGTATTGTTGAATCAGACCACCAAAACTTTCCAGGCACAATGCAACTGGCACAAATAAATACCTGTGCTTGCTAAACTGCACAGGCATCTTTATAAAAATATTGTTTTCTGCAGGTAGCATGTATACCTGTTTTGTTGTGATCATTCTCTTTGCCTTACTCTCTCTTCTCTTAACATATAAAAAGAGGCACTTTTAGTTGCAGCAGGCGCTAACTTCACAAGATCGGGGTTGCTCACGACGTACACATGAACCACCGGTTCACACAACCACACGCTATTTAAACGAAAGCCAAAGCTCAACCGCTCAAGCGGGACAAGCCGAGGGACACGGCCGGCTGCCCTGCGAGGCTGCCGGCACCTCCGAGCGGAACTGCTCTTCATCACACGCGGAGGCGCAGGGAGGTCTCAGGAAGCCAAGCCTTAAATTTAGAAGTCGTCAGCTCAACGTTGTACGTGAAATGATTCACCACGACGATAGCAGCACGTGAAATGGAGTCACCGGAGAATAATGCAGAGAGGTATTTATAGAGGGAAAACTGCAGGTTTTGGAGCCTTCTAAACACCGATCGTGCCACCCCAGAAAGGCGTGGCTTCTCCAGTCTCTTACAATGAGTCTGCCATGAAGCAAAATTAACCAGCAATGTTTGAGCCCATCCTAACACACAACAGAGATCTAACTATATTCTGGAGAAGGAAAAAAAAGAAAAAATAAAGAAGGAAAAAAGAGCCTTCCTGGCCGGGGCTTTCACCAGCACCAACGATTTCTGCCCATCAAGCCTCGAGCTCCCACGCCCAAAGGCCCCCGGTGACCTCGGTCCTCGGCTCCCGTCCGGCTCCATCCTCATGCGAGCCCCCACACCTCAGACACCGACTGCTACGAGGAGGCTCATACGAGGACTCAGGGCTCCAAGACAAACAGAAATGGTCTTTCCCATCTTACGCATGCGTCCACCTGCAGCTGTTCCTGCCCCGGGCAATTCTTGTGCCGACGCTGTCCTTCCCTCCACGCAGCTTCTCACCTCCCCACTTCACCCCTCTGACATCTGTAGATGGAGCAACCGCATCATCGCTCTGCCTTGGTTTTGCCAGACTGGATGAGCTAAACAAGCTTTTTATTTCTGCTCATAAAACAACCCATTTTCCTGACCTGTTTGACCTGTCCTTTTCTGTTCTGCTTTCCACTGATGTCTCCCAAACTCCCCTGTTGCCCTGAGCATTGTAAATAACATAATTCCACCTCGCTCATCGTGCCCAACGGCTCCAACTGCTCCTTCCTGGAGGCAGCCCAGGCTCGCACACACCACGATGGCAATGAGCACACGCTGTCTGAGGCTGAGAAACTCCAAATAACACGCGACTGCGCGTGAAAGCCACCCTGTATGGAGGTATGAGACGTTGGTTGTAGCTGCAAAGTTCTTCCAGCGTGCAAAGCATTGCTAAACCACACAGTTCAGCAAAGTGTGGCTTGACGCAGTGTGCCAGCAGAACATATACGGGGCAGAAGGAGACGAGAATATGTCTCAGAGAATAAAAATAACATAAAAGCTAGTCTCCCTCTTTCTCATCGTTATATTCCCAGTCACAATCTATGTGTTGATTATCTTCCATTAACGTATTGTGTCCTCTCCCTTAACTTCCTAATAAAATGTTTATCTCCAAGGAAATTCTGCAGAAAAGACTGAATTTGCATATAAATAGTAGACATGTCAAAACATAAGATGCTAGGATTTGGTATTCTGACTAACAGCGTTACACATGATTTGTATTAATTTCCTTAAATTCCAGTGCTTCTCCACAGAATTCAATCCCTACCAGTGCATTGTACAGCTAATTGCGTTACCGTTCCATTTACTGAAGTTGTGACTGCTGGTTAGGAACTGCCCTCTCAGGCTACGCATATTTCTGGGCAATCCTTTCCATAATCTAAATGCAGCTGCTTAATTCTGCACTTTACGGAGGGAAAAAAGGATGATAATAAGGTTTTTTTGGATAAAATTTGAAAAATGACTAGAAGGGAAGCTCGTTTTTTCCGGAGGAGGAGGGTTTGAAGGCAGGAGCAGCTCATGCTCTGGACCACCAGCAGGGCCAGCTGCCACCAACTCTCTGGCCACGGGTCCGGGCTCGGCATTTGCCAGGGCTGGCCACCACCTCAGCAGCTGCACGGGAGCGAGCAGGCGGCTGATCACTGTGGGTAAAGCCCCACCACGATGGCTTCAAACCAGAGCCAGAAGAACCCTGAATGCTAAAGGTGAGCTTTACTAAAGTTCTGCCGTGCATTTCACTCCAGACCATGACAAAAGCTTCTTTCCTTGACAACAGCAAAACCCGTGAATTCTCTTTTTTTTTGAACACTAGCGTAGAGCACACCTGTGCTCCGGGGTACAGAGAAGGCAGCACTGTGTGTAAGATTGTAATACCACGAGGTAGAGCTTAGTATATTGACATTACAAAAGCCGGGTAACAATGGGAAATAGTATTTTTACAAAGGTAACAAAAATGTAAGACCTGAGGGCTCTTTTCAAGATGCTGCTTAGTAACCTGGTATCGTGCGTTCCCTCCTTCACAGAGCCACGCGAGGTGAGCCACGCAGACCGGAGCTACGATGCTCACCAGTGGCACAGGCCAGCGTCCCGTCCCCGAGCGCAGGCACAGTGCCCACCAGGAAGGAGAGGAGCTCCCGGGCAGCAACTCCCTGGCACGAGCAGCATCCTCCTCCCAGCTGAGGCACGCTCCAGACATCTGCACCCCCCAGGATGACAGCTCCTGCAGCTCACCTGCATCCATAAATCAACTGTACCTAACGTACCGGTCTGGGAATGGTGCAATAAAATACACCCTATTACTGGAATATCAATGGCTGCTGGCAGAGAAACAATTTTTTTCTATTAACTCCCAAGCCGGCTTCCTTGGTTCCAGACAACTTTGCCTGCAACACGGCAGAGACGGCTGCTGCACAGCACGGAGAGGGCGATGCCAGGCCCGGACAGCAGCTGCTCGGAGCACCGGCCGCCACCACCCGGAGCTTCAACGTCGAGGAAAGCAAACTACACACCACCCGTGGCAAAACAGGGAATAACAGAAACTTCTTATTTATAAAATCCCACAACTATTTCAAGTAGTCAGGCAAACATCACCCAGATGGCAAGTTTGCTGCATCCTCGTTGAAAAATACTATGCAGCCAACAAACCCATATGGCCAAGCAGAGAAGCCACATAAAGATAGCGATATGTCTGTACTAGCAAAATGTTAATGAATTGGGCCCAAAGTAGACAAAAATCTGCTACCTGGTACAATACACCTGTTTATGAAATCAATGCGCATATTTATTCTAATATGTAGTAATTCATAAAGAAGGGACAGGCAGGTAGGCTACAAGCCAAAACGCAGCAGCCCACCTGGGCAGACTGTTCTGCTCTGCCCACCCCAACACTTGCTCCTCCTTCACCTGGAAAGGGGGTCTCACAGCCTCTGAATCACCCCGAATGGGAAAGGGATGAGACATACAAGCAGATGGCCAATAAATAAGATTCTGGAAAAATCCCTCACTGCCTGTGGATTTATCTTCTTTAAGAAAGTCTGTCCAGCTTGCTGAGGGATGACTATGTTCATTTCCACATACCTGTGGGCAGCGAGAAATACAGAAAGGGATTTACCCTTTGAGCCACTGACTCAAATGAAACCCAAATACAATTCCTTCAAGGCAATGCATAACACAAAAAAGTACAGTCAGCATCAGACAAGGTGAAAACAGAATGACAGCATTTAACACTGCCCAAAGTTAAAGCATAAAGGGAGCGAGAAACTCATCATTCATCCCATATTTCTTTGAGCAACTCAGAAAAGCACAGTGGCCCCAGGTCCTTTGCCACGATTATAAATAATAATAACTGCTCCAGACATGAGACAATGGATGGAGACAGGGCTTCTCAGAAGCATTCACACGACTCTCTGGTTTTTAGGGAAGTCCTTAATTTGTTTTTAAAACGTTACAAAAACGTTGATGCGACTGAGGAATGAACAGAGTAAGGGAAAAGAAGGATTGCCTTCTCTTCTGTCTTGTTCCAACAGACAAGTTACAGCCGAAGCTGCGTGATGCATCTCGATGCCAGGGCAGAGTCACACGAGGCTCTTGGGCATCATCCTCCTAGTGACATCCTTACCTCCAACGTTTTTATAGCCCTGGTAGCCACAGAAAACCAACTCACTGCTTCCTGTGACATTCCCAGGAGAAAACC
>NW_009716529.1:15116-21488 GCF_000703405.1 Apaloderma vittatum
AAGGGGACCGGGGGGGGAGACGCCCAGCCACAGAGCCCTGCCAGCGGCCAGGACGACAGGAGAACCTGCCCTGCAGGCGGAGGTGGGGTGGGCAGCGCTGCTCACCAGTCCGGTGTCCTGCCGGGTGCTCACCTCCGGACAACTCGCCGGGGCAGCCCACGGCAGAACAGGTGCAGTCGGCTCCGCCAGCACGTGAGCTCGCTTCGCGCTCAGGGGAGGCGACGCGCACCGAGCTGCTGCAGAGGCACCGAGGCCTCCCCGGCCCCGCTCAGCCGTCACCACCGCCTCTCTCCAAGGCGAGAGCCATTTTTGTTGGCTGCTGAGATGACACGGAACTGAAAGAGCTCTGGAGGGAGCTAACAACATGAATCTTTTATATTAGGATTAATCAATTAAAAGGCCATTACAGCAGGAAACGTCAGGATGCTAGATGGCCAAACAAATCTGTATTTATGCCCTTCTGCCTGGAATTCCCCTCTTGCTATTTACCATCACTCCGAGTCATCACTCATTCAGTCGGCTCCGAAAAGGAAGGGTTAGCTCTTTGGGGAGGAAGGGCCCTTCTGCCGTCCCGGCCACTCCGTTGGCGCAGGGAGGTCCTGCCCAGATGCTCAGTCATGCCAGAAGGTGCAATAAAAGGCACAAGGCTCTAACGCGCTTTTCACTCCCGAGGCTTCCGAGGGCTGCGCTGCTCCGCATTATCCCCCGTGCCCCCTCCAGCTGGCGGGGAGCCCGTGGGTACCACCACAGCGGTTTCCACAGCAACGGCAGATCTGAGGCAGGATTCCGTTCTCATCACTGAGATGGCTCAAGTATCCATTACACATTACTGTGGCGGGTTGAAGAACAAACACAAACGCTCACAAATCAATGAGATGTGCAGAATCTCAAGCCCTGCAAAACGCCTGCTTTCCTCTGTATTCCCACGAGCCTGAGGCTCCCCAGCCAAGTTCCAGCAAAGGGATTTCAAATTTGGCAAGAATCTAGGTGACAGATCCTCCTGAAGTGTAAATTGCCACAGTTCCACTGAAGTCAGCAGAGATATGACAATTTACACCCACTTAGGTTCTGCCACTGGGTAATTAGCACATTGCAAATAACTGGAAACATATTCCCAAATAAGAACACCCTTAAGCTTGAAGCAGGAATGTTAAAATAAAAAAAAACCACACATTTTTTTTCCTAGGATTAAGCAAACTTGCAGGCTTCTCTGTTGGCTTATTCTAATATATTACCAGCTGAAGCCAAAATGTTAATCTAGTTATCGGTCTGTTTATCAAAACCAGGATGAAACCACAACAGCATTATCTTCCTTCTCGTGCCTGATGAACGTGCATCTGCCACTCGGCACCACCCAAATGCTCTTTCACTGCTGCTGTTTTCCTCCCCCCATGACCCCCAGGACCCAGCACCACCCATCGCCGGCTCCAGCCACGCGCTCGGTCATGCCCTGGTCTTGCCATCGACTCAGTTGTGCAGACTTTTCTCTCAGACTGAGAGGTACCAATGCCCGCGTTGAACACATGCAGGAACACGAGGAGATTTTGCTGTTCTTGACGCCATGGCGCCCTGCTTTTTACAAAGCCACCACACACACTCATTTTTAGCTGGCATAAATCACTAAATACCTCGAGTACCTGTATGCAATATACAGCAATATGTAACAAGAGGAAGTAAATAGACTGTCATGTTTGCCACTTGTAACGCAGGAAGGGTTACTAACTTTTAATCACATGTAATACCCATGTTCTGTACAATTCCTCTCTTAATAACCAAAAAGGTCAAGCAGAATGAACCTCTCAATCCTTCACATTGGGCTGAACAGTCTAACATTAGTCCTGGGCAAAGCAGCAGAAAAACTGATATGAGATTCAATTAATAAGGAATTAAAGGATGTGATTACAAGTAATGCTCGCCAACCTGGTTTTGTGGAAATAGCTCTTGTCAAGCAAATCTGATTTCATTCTCTGAGGAGGTTCAAAGTCTGGTTGACAAAGGCAACATATTTGTAGGCACTTAACATTTTGTACGGCATTTGATTTAGCACCAAACAGCATTCTAATATTAAAAAAATACCACTATATATTATCTGTACCACACACATTGAATGGATTAGAAGCTGGCTAGACAACAGATCTCAAAAGCAGTGGTCAACTGGGAATTATAACTGAAGATGGAGCTTCAGGAGAGGAGGCCATGTCCTGGAAAGCAATGACTCTGGAAGAGTTAAGGCTCTGGAGGGCACAAATGACTCAGCCCACACATGTACGCAGCCGTGAGACTGAGCTGCTCTCATGACGGGCGCCTATGGTGGAGAGCAGTGGCTGGTGAAGGCTTCTGTGTCGCAGCTGGACAGACTCCATCTGTTCTCTTCCTTTGCCCCAGCGGTAATCGCATGGCTCTGCCATCCCAGTTCATCCAGTAAGAACAGTTTTAAAGATGGGAAATGCCTAGAGCAGCTCAGCAAGGGTGCCCTTCCCCATCCTTGTCCCGGGATGGGGATGCGCACGAGCCACAAGATCGTGGTGGAAAGTGCAGGCCAGCTGTGTGAGCTGTGCCCGCTCCAGCCCCAACATCGGCAGAATGACGGGCAGACAGACAGAGACACGAGAAAAGGAACGTACGGCCAAACCGCCAGCGCTGATGGTACCGCTCGTCCACAGCCCTGCTTGGGATGGACTGCTTGGCCAAACTACTCGGAACCGAGGCCGGCTCTGCTCACGGCAGCAGCAGCCGATCGCTCGGGGCCTTCAGCAACCCTTGCGTGCCCTAACGCCGCCTGACCTGGCGTGGGAGCTTCTCTTCCCAACACGGGGTTTGCTGCCTCTCCTCACAGCAGAGTCATCCTTCTCCATCCCCTCCCTCGCAGCGAGGTTTGCTATTAGCCGGGGAAACAGAGGGTGTCCGACGGTGAGGGGGGAATAAATCATTGTTCTCGGCTAAATGGAGTAGTGCGGATCTGCTAGAAACGTTGCCTTTTACCAACAGTGCAAATAATGAAGATTGCATGCGCTGCGGACAATGCAATGAGCCGCTGCACTATTGATGGGGTATTTGTACAATTCCAGGAGTTATGTTTCAAAAGCAAGCTCTATTAAAGGCAGCATCTTTGTTCGGAAGTTGAGGATTAATGCTGCTCCTCAGACAACGCATCGGTTTCCCCAGACAGACCCGTGAGAGGTCAAAGGAAAAGCAGCTCTGGTGTGTGTCTCGCCCTCCGGCCATCACTGTGTTCTGGATGGGACCGATGGCCCTCCTCTCGCGGGACGCGCCTGTGAGCGTGTAAGGGAGGAGCATTAGAGTGTGTCAGTAAACGAATCCTCGCGGAAACGCACTCAGGATTTAATCTGAGGGGGATTACCCTCTGCTGCTCCAAACCAGTGGGAAGCCTGAGCCACAGAGCTGGCACTGACCCACAGAGACCAGCCTGGGACACGCACAGAGGGCGTTTGTCACACACGGGGGCACTGAGCAAATTCACGGCTTCCAATTTTGCAAATACAAATTCTGGATAACTCACCTGAGAGATCTGGGAAAGCCATTCCAGCTGTTAGCTACATCACTATGAGTAGCAAAATCCAGTCAGGTCTGGATTCTACTTTTTCTTTTTTAGCTTGTTTTTTTTTCTTTTTCTTCTGGTGGCATTTCTAAAAAGCCGTGCACTCAGGACACAACACCTGAAGTAGTACCACGGAAAGACTGATGGGCTTAATTCTCTGCAGTAGCTTGCAAAAGCTTAAAAAATAAATACAATGAAAAATAAAATCACAGATGAAAACTTGGGTTCAGCTGTGAAGGCAGTTGCTCAAGTCAGAAATGACAACCAATATTTCAAACTGTTGATATGTATCATTCTTCATGTTTACTTTTTTTAAGCAAAGAACAGCAGCCTCTCCTACTGATCTTTTCAACGCATTTAAAAATTACAGATTAGTACCTTACTACAATTGTGATGCTGTTGGTTTTTTAGGCAGAAGGACCATCATACATTAGAGACACTCCAAGTCTTCAAAACTTTTAAAAACGTTATTCTTTAAGTAGTCACACATTTTAGTAAATAATTACCTACAAAACAGAACAAGTTCCATTAAAAGCACCTCTACCTAAATCCTACCTGCGCTGCAGTGGAACCTTTTATTCTATTCCTTTATATGCACACTTTTTACATATATCTTGAAACCCCTGGATTCATATGTGCCTTATTACATTTAAAAGCCTTTGGATGGCAGCAGCAAAGTGTTCTGCACTATAAACCAGAACACAGCGGAGGCTTGATGGGTTTGCTTCTCCTTTCTACCCCACAAAACGCTTTCTAAATGCTATTAAAATTTAGCATACACCATAATAACCAAGCTGCATTTGTCCCACATTTAAGTCAATTGACTTTCAAGTTTTTATCATTCCACGTACTTTGAATCCAACAAAGTTGTTTCTGCAGTTCGGGAGGATACTGCGGAGCGTCTCCTTCTGGTGAGGAGCAGTGCCACGAGCAGGAGCCCAGATACTCAACGAGAAGTGCCAGGGGCGGGGGAGACAAAGCAGGACAGTTGCAAAATTCTCTCTTTTCCACCTACGGCTGCCTTGGTCAGAGCAATGAACACCCGGGAGCCCACAGGGGCACCACACGAGGCACGGCCAGGACGGCAGCGCCTGCAAGTCCCTGCGCCCCAATGGTGCCCGACAGAAGCACCGTGAAAACCACTGTGGCGAATCAAATGAAGGGTCACTGCGCCGGGAGCGGGCTCGGTGCCCCTCTGGGGCCAGGGAGGCTCCTTCCCCATCCCTGGGGCTCGGCTCCATAGGGCACACGGGGCCTCGCGCTCCCAAAGCCACGGCTCCTCTCAGTGGAGCAGGAGCTGCTGGCAGCGCTGACGTGAGGCCAATGTCACCTTGGCCGCCAGCAGAGCTTGGGCTTGGGCTGTGTCCAGCACCGGTCACGCTCCCCTGGCAGAGGTCACCTCTCCGCAGGGCTCACTGACGGGCTCCGAAACGACAAGGAAAGGAGAGAGCTCCTGTCAGCAGTCTCCAGGAGAGAGAGGCTGCGAATGGAGGGTGGGAGCAGGGAGACACGCAGGCAGAGGTCGCTTTTTACATAAATTGGAGGGCTGCGGATGCACGGCCAGGTCCAACATTAACTCCTGCAAATACCGACCCAGCGCGGCCTGAGCTGCCGGGCACACAGGGCCAGGAAAGGGAACCTGTGGGTCAGGGACCCCACGGCCCCATTTCACTGGGAAAAGGCGTGTGGGTGCTGTCCAGAGCCCAGGGCTCAAGGACTTCTCTATTTAAATTAGTAAATGCCTGAGCTGCATTGCCCGAAAGGTGAAAAACGCCAAACCGACGCCATTCAGGGAGGCTTCTTGTGATCCATGCATTTAGACTCATCTCTGCAGCTTCATTACAAATAGAATCACAACCATCAGCTTGTGCCAGCCTGTGGGAAGGGGAATGATTTACACCCGAGCTGCAGAGAAGTCAAAGCAGCAGACGCTTCCAAAATAGGACCCAGCAAGGCTCTCCAGTAGCAACCCTGACACTTAAAGTCACAGGCCAAATGTAGGGAGTCTTGCTATCGACGTCCTTCCTTCACCTGAGTCAGTGTACAGAGGCTGAAATGAGCCAAATCTAAGTTACCTTCAAAATAGCCAACATTGAGGAAGAAAGAAAAAAATCCCAACCCCAAGGAGCTTGGCCCCAGCCCACCGCCCACTGGGGCTGAGGAAGGGCTACGCAGCTGGAAAGAAACCATTAGGCATAAGGCACGATAGCTGGGAATTTACAGTAGGTGGAGACAAGGAAATTCTTCCTCAGCTCAGGCAGAACATCAAGGAAACCTTGGTGGCAGTATGATTTATTACGTTTTACAATCACCTCTGGCCCAGTGACGGAAGTTTCATCATTTGGAACATTTTCGGTTCTGCACAACGTTAGAAAACACACTGCAGGGCACAATCCACCTTTGGCTCAAAAGGCAGGAGAAATCACTCAATAGATTTTCCCTGAAGCTGGTTTTTATGATTCAAGGCTTTAGAAATGACAAAGAATCAAGGAAGGAAATTTTGCACAGATCACACCTGATTGCGGTTTCCCTCCACTGATGGCACTACTGCTAGAGCGGTGGAGGGGGCAAACCTGGACCGCATTGCCGAACGCCCTAAACCCATGGCGATGAACTCGCATGCTTTCAACAAGCACTTGTCTAGGAATAGTGTGAAAAAAACTGGGCATTTATCTTCATGGACTTTCCTCCCAAATTACAGGACAAGACTCACCCTGCCATGGAGCAGGAGCCCGTGCTCACCACAGCTCTCCTGCTCACCCACCAGCAACCTCTGACCACACACCAGATCTGCTTCTTCAGAGCACAACGAA
>NW_009716529.1:21514-44838 GCF_000703405.1 Apaloderma vittatum
TTTCCCTAGATTTTGCCTTTTTTCTTACCTTCCTATTGCCAGAAAACACAGAAAGTGGAAGCCACGTCAGCTGTAAATAAAGGTGACGACCTGGTGCCCCAGGGATGCTCTCAGACACCCGAATATTTGTCTCCCATGAAAGTTGGGAACCTCTCAACTTTACAAGTCAGACAAAAGCCATCAATAAGAGTGAAACCTACAATAACCCCAAAGGGGGATGGGAAAAGAAATCAACTGTGGAAGTAAGGAAGGAGTGAAGCTCTGGTGACAGATGGTGCTCCACAAAAGGTCAACCCTTGGCTCATTCTGTTGTTCATTATTTATTAACAATCTTTCTGACATTGGCATTACCGCGAGAGTCCAGCATTACATAGATAATAAAATACTATTTTATAGTTCAAGGTCTCCTGCAGGTATAGCAAAAAGTTTGCAAAGTGATTCCAACGTCTTGCACGGCACTTCCGGGGATGCACGCGCTAGCGAGCCCAAGCCTCTGCTTCCCTCTCGCCCAGCGCCAGGGACGATGGAGGATTCTTTTTTTCTTCATTTTGAAAGTATATCTTTGTATTCTTCTAATAAAAAGAAACATGAGCACAGCAGATCTCAGTTCGTAGCAAGTTAAAAATCTGAAAAGGTTTATGCACTCTGAGCATCAGAGTTCTCCCTCTTTACTGGAGGAAAAAAAATGCAATCTGTTTTTTCCAGCTTCAAGTGTGAGTGATCAGAAAGATGAGCTAAAACAGTAGCACCGCTATTACTAACAACTGTCCAAGCAGGAGAAAACCTGGAGGATCCCACTGACAAAATAAGAGACACTTCTGTTACAGTGAGCCCACTATTGCCTCTGAGGAATGATCGGCATTAGTGTGATTATATCGATAAAAAATGAAAACATCATAAAAAGTGGTCAGGCAGAGATAAGTTTATTACTAATTATAAGCAGTGTGACATGCCCTGACTCCTTGTAAAATAAAATTAAGTCCATTTTTAATATCTGTTTCCATGACTTCCAGATAATAGACAAATTTACTTCCAAGGTCATATCTCGTTTAACACGCCAAGAGTTTTAACCACGTGCACAGAAACCACCAAAGGGCTCCCGCTTCCCACAGAACTAAAAGGAATGTACGCGGCCACGGCTGTGTTTTATCTTCCCCCTTAACAAGCTGTTATCAGTCAGTATAAATTAAAGTTCATTCTGAAGACAGGGTAAACTCTACATATAGATCTACAGGATTTATAAAGTCCCAAAATATTTAGGATACCCAGGCTTTTTAGCCAAGAACAATAGGAGCAAGCACCAGCTGCCCCTTGTGAAATACAAATTAGGAACTGACGCTGCAGCAGGATGGGAACGAGAGCCAGGCACGGCGCGGAGAAGGGCTGGCCTGACGAGGGGCTGCTCCCAAGATCACGCCTCACTCTCCCAGGCTTAAGGACGGTAACAGACAGTGGCACCGCAGCCCAGAGCCCCTTGCCGTGCCAGCAGCACGCAACGCCAGCGCGCAAGGGACGTGGCACCAGCATGCAAGGGACACGCGGCGCTAGAAGCACTTATCGGGGCTTTTTAGAGTCTGGGTTCTGCTGACTGTGAATGAAAATGTGTATAAATAAACACAGAGCACACTGGCAATGATGTTAAATGATGCTTCATATAATTATCACTATTCTGTGGTACCATTAACAGGCAAAAGCACAGAATCCTAATGACCGCGTTCGCACGGCAGCCCGGATCTGTTGTCTGACACCACATGGCCATAAAACCTCCCCACGAATGCAGCTGCTGGTGGCATAAGACCCACCGGCAGATGGCAAGAGTCTGTTTTGGCAACAGACAACCCATGTTGTGCACGAAAAAGAGCCGCGCTCTTACTGCCACAGACTGAAGCCAGGCTTTCTCTACTTTCCCAGGAACGGCCAGAGCACAGACCGTAGGGACGAGACTCGGGCTCTCGCCCAGCAGCGAGCCCTCCCTGCCCACCCTGTGTGGGCCCACGCGGCCAGCACCGACTGGGATGCTGGTGCCTGGGGTCTGCACCATCGGGCTGGGGTCCTGCTGACTGCGGGCTTCCCAGCGCCTCTGCCCTTGCTTCAGCTAACAGCAAATCCAGGAATTTACAGTTCTCAAGATTAATGTGAGCAACTTGAAAGTCTCTCCACCCTGAGGGAACTCCAGAGCAAGCGTCTGAAGGTTTTTGTGGGGACCCACACAGCACTTCTTGCCACGAAAGGACCAGTGGCAGGACTGGGCTAACTCAGCAACGAAACCCCTCCCATAGCAGATGGGACCATCTTTACATCTATAATCCTCCTGAAACCAAGCCGTCACCACAACATAAAACCCCAAACAGCACCGACGCACCAAGCCTTGGTATTTTATTTCTCAGCTGTGCACCTACCACTTAACTCTGAAAAATATTACTTATAAAAGATGATTCCTAAAAGCAAAGTTTGGAATTTTATTACGCCTCTGGGCTAGATCGGGCGATCTTGGAAGAAATAAGGTTGTACCCTTTTCATTTGATATCCACAGGACAATATTTTAGTGGTGAGCGAGGCCGGATGATAAAGATCCACAGGGCTCTCGCCACGCGCTGTGTTTTTGGCAGCAAGGCCGGCATTGCCAGGCTCAAACGGCCTTAATAATGCAGCACACTGGTTATTGCTGCTAAGGTGGGAAAATACCACTCCAAAGGCTGCAAAGTAGATGGAGCACATGAAAAGCACGCAGAAGTGCAGACCAAAAAAAAAAAAGAAAGTAACATTCAGAAAGTTTAGAGCAAGAAGTAGGAAGAAATCCCTGCGGCACCACATTTGTTAGCAGTTGACTGAGACTTCTTAACCTCGATAATCAAACACAGAGCGCTCTGTTTATAACAAGCATTTGTATTATTACCACATTTTTAACTTCATTTTGCTGCATGAGCCACCATGTTTGTCCCTTTCAGAGCTTTATTTACTCCTCCGAGGGCAGGATGCCCAGACAGAGACAGCCATGACGGAGCACTCTGCGGAGCAGTCGCTGGACGCCGACCAGAGCCCCGCGCCGAGCTGCCGGCGAGTGATGCTCCTGGGGAGCGAGAACAGTCACATTTTGAGCTCGTCCCACGCGGCGCCACTACCGGCCAGCCAGCCTGGGCGAGCACGCTCGAGTAACGCCGACCGGGAGCTGCCTCTGCCACCAGCGCTCCCGAAGCACGGAGGTGCTGGAGTGGAGAAGCCCTTGGCCAGACAGAAAACCTGGTGCCAAGAGAAAGCACGGGCAGCAGCGGACATTCCCGTGCAGCACGTGCAGGGAGTGACCTACGGCCACCACAGTACGGAAACTCAGTTAAAGTCATGCCCTTGTTTGTCAAAGGAAACAGCCTCCAAAATGTCACCGTGCTTGCACGAAGGCAATGGCTCGTTTCAAGGTCATTTAGCTGAGATCACCCTGAAGGTCAAAGTGTACCACTGTTTGAAAGCCTTACTGAGTTATATTTTTATTTCCCTACCAGTCCCCAATCCCACACCTTTGCAGTTACGGTGATGTTAGAGAGGAAAAGCACCGCCAAGGGCAGTGCAGGCGGGGTGCCGCGGGGCACCGAGGGAGCCTGCCCTTCCCTTCTCCCCCCACTATCACAGGCTATCGAACAAAGAGGTTAAAATTCTGCTGGAGGGTCTGGGACCTCATCTGCATTTGAAACACCGACAGCGAGCAGAGAAAACCATCAGAAAAGCAACATGTCGCAGGCCCTCCCGATGCGCGATAGCGCTCGGTGCGCCCGGGCACCACCGCGGAGGCGGCACAGAGGGAGATCTGGGGCACAAGAGGGTCCCCAGGTGATTGCAGGGAACCAGCTGGTGCAGATTCTGCTCCGAAACCACCTCCCGGGTCTGCGTCCGACGCGCCTGTGCCGGCGAGCGGCCGCTTCCCCCGCCTTGCGGCCGCTGCACACGCTTTGTGTATCGGGAAGGATCTGGGTAACTTCTCCTTGAATCTGAATTTTTTTTTTTTTTTAAATTAAAAAAAGGTAATAATTTGTTCCTGATGCCCTAATTTGCTTGTTTCTGGGGTGAAAAACAGACCCTTTCCTCAGGACACAGCACAGCACTGCAAGTCAAAGACCGACTCAACAAGGGCAGAGCCCATCGAGCCAACGCTTCACAGCAGCGTAAGCTGAAAATTGCCCAACACTGGCTACTGAAACAGTCTGAAACCACTTTACACTCAGAACTATCTTCTATTTCAACTACAATTTAATCCATACGTTTCTTTGGTAAATGTGCCGATAGGTGTTTTTTGCTTGCAAATTGTCATTCTAAGCAAAACACAAAGTCAATTTGCTTTAAAAGAAATTGATTCACAAGCATTAGATTCATCAAACCTCATTTTTTTCCAGTGGAAAACTGGGCCTGAATAACGATTCAATATTCAACCCCAAAACTCGGGTTTACCTTTTTTAAGCACCTGATTATCTCTTTAAAGCAACACACGGCTCGCAAGATGCTGCCCACTCACCACCACCCGGGAATCCCCCCACGCTGCAAACTGTTCCTTCGACCTCACCAAAAACCCCTTGCAGGGATACCTCTGCCTTCCCTTCCAGACTTCCTTCAGCCTCAAGTGCAATTACAAAGACAAACCATCCCTCCTTTTGAACAAGTGACTTCAAAAGCTTACATATTTTGCTTAATTTTACCTTTTAAATGAAGGTGTAAGAGGTCTCCCCTTGGCAGGAAATAAAGAGAGATGGGACTTTCTACTGATTTTATTCCATACCGATATTGCTGAAAATTTTATTAAGTAGAGTTCCTTTCCCATAATGTATATCAGCAATCAAATGCAGGCACAGCAAGGTCATCTGACAAGTTAAAATTCTACGGTATTTTCCCCTAAACAGTTTCATGTACTGATTACCTAGAAGAGCGTGTTCTCTGCAAAGCTGCACTCAGGCACTCCGTTTGCGCTCTCGCTGATAAATGTAAGCAATAAAAATATGTTCTATTCTACAGCAGTGCCTATTAAAATGTAAACACAGCTAGACGATTTTGAGCAGGCTACAAAAACGCTTTGCTCAAAACTCAAAGCGAGAGGCTGGCTGGTCCACAGGCACAGGAGCAGGCGCGCTGCGCCGAGGTCAGCGCTTCGACTCTGGGGGTGCTGGACCAGGCAGAGCTCCTCGGACTCAGGCTGCAGCATCAGTCTATAGACCGTGTCCTAGCCCATGGGGTGGTGGTGGGTCGCAGGCTGGACTTGATGATCTCGGAGGTCTTTTCCAGTCTAAATAACTCTGTGATTCTGTGACCAGGAGCCGCCCTGGCGAGCAGGACATGGGTCTGACGGTGCCACAGCAATGGGCATTCTGCTGGGCTGGGCCCAGATCAACAGCAGCAGGACGCTTCTCCTCACCCAGGCTCGAGCCGAGCGCCTCTGACAGTCGTGGGGAAGCGTTTGTGGCCAATATTGTGGCTCCTGTTCCTGTCCCTGAGGTCAGAAATACATTTACACTCTGCATTGAGCAAGATGCTGATGAATTAAAATTCAAAATGTCCCTCATGAATAATTCACTGAATGCGTGCAAGTAAATTATAGCAATGTAAATATATATATGTATATAAATAGATACGTATATATGCAAATTAATACATTAAGGGCTCAAGTTATCCACAAGGAAAAATACCAGCCACATAAGAACGTTTACTTAACACGGGATCAAATGTGTAAAACTATAACCAAAGAAACAGCCTCTAAATTTATCAAACTATAGTGTAAAGCAGTCCTCACTCCACACGCACTAGCGATATTTTCAAATCTTCCTGGTTTTTTTTTAATTATTTTTTTCCCCGCACCTTGTGTTTTACTGTCACTAAACCCAACCTCTGGCACCCTGGTCCGATCCGAGGCGGGGGCTCTGTGTCGGGGCGCGGGCTGCACGCTTGCTCCCTGTCACCCCCTGAACCTGCGCGCTGCAGTAAATCACGTGAAGAACAATTACCATGGTAAGCTGGCAAGTGCGCTAAACCCCTCCAATTCTTATAAATGGAAAAACAACGTAAAAGACATAGGTGCAACGTCCATCGATCATCCCTTTCTGCCTTGCAGCAAGAAAGGTGGGATCACATTAAAAATAGAACAGACACCTGCAAATAGACGGGTATTTATACGGAATATTGTGACAACTGTCATTTTGCATTAGTCAGAAAGATCCCACAGGACTTGGGCAAGTATTAAATGTACCAGGTTTTGTTTACCGGCAAAATATAATAAAATCCACCCTCCCCAATGGTTTCCTGGTGGGGATTGCTGCTCTCCCTAAAGTCATTCATAAAATAAGGATGTTCCTCCAAGATCTTGAGTAGAAAACACTTTATCAGGGCACCAGAGTACGGAGGGAGCGGATTTTTATGATTCCTCACTTGGACTCCTCTGCATTTTCCAGGACAACGTGACGATGCTGGGCTCAGAAGGTGACCAGAAACCACCCAAGGTCAGCGTGAAGCCATTGGGCGAAGCCGCAGGGGGTCCTGCTCCCACGCACAGCGGGTGACCAAGTGACACCAGTGCTGGTGCGGGGCTCAGCGGGGCCAAGGCTGTCGTGCCTTCCGGTGGAGACAACCTGCAACAGCCCCCAGGCAGAGCTGCAAGTGATGCTGTGCTCACGTTTTCCCTCAACTCTATTAAAGATCAAAATCAGTGTTTTGTGAATGTTGTTAGAGGGACTTCAGAAACTTTATCTTGACCTTACTAACTTAACTATTCAGACACTTGTAGCTTCCTTCGAGGTGTTTTCCAGCATTTCCCAAGAACTCGGCCAGCTCCAGGAGCCGAGGGCCACCCCTGCCTACCTGCAGCGCGCGCTCTTTCCGACTCCCTCACGTGCAAACCAGCGGGCAGAAGCTGTGACACAGAAGCAAAACCAGATTACACTTGCCAGCCTGACCCGTGGGAGCACTTTTCAGCTGAAGCTGCTGAAATGACAGAAACACGTTGTTCCCCACTTAGCCTAATTGACAGCCTGTAACCGTTGATTAATTACGTAGGAAGGTGCAGAGAAGCAGCCAAGCGATCCACTTTTATTTCCCAGATCTTCAAGGTGTGATCTCCAAACCCAATGGGCACACCCCGCTGCACGCACCGTGCTGGCAGAGGAAACGCCATCTCCTTTCATTACACCACGTCCAGCCTACACCTCGACCTGCAGCTTCCCACCAGGCTGTCCAGTGGGCTGCTTCCTTTTTTTTTCCCTAGACCGCATCGGAATTGCCAACAGGCGAGCTCCTCCGCTGCTTCTCACAGCTCCCTGGCTGTGCCCCTCCCTGCGCTCTTGAGCCCAGCGTGGAAAGCCACAGTGCGCGGTGGAAAAGTTGTGCATCTTGAAAGAGCAAACTGCTACTGAAATTAATCCATCATAAAAAAGATAGTTATCTAATTAGCAGTTCAAATGGTGACCCCCAAAAGTGATGATCAGAAGAGGTCTGCACACTCCTGAGACCACATTTCTTGAAAACACTCCTTAGGGGTCTCAGGGAGGAGAACCCCAACATTCACAGCTGGAGCTAGTTCTGTTTACATACAATAATAAAAAACCCTTGAAGTTCAAGGTCTTGCTTGGCACCCTGAGCCTCGTGCAATAACAACAGGACTCTCGTGAAGGTCCTAGATGCGTCTCTTACTCGGTTAACGACAGGCACTTCAGCAAAACGTATCCTCAGCGGCAACGTGGTTCACACCCAGAATCACACCGTGCCCCACATTTTATCAGCAACGTGGGTAATCATTGCTACAGCCTGGCAGACGCATGTGGTGCTCTCTGGAAAGGATGAAGGCACGCTGTGCACCCCAAAGAACAGGCAGGGAAGGCAAACTAGAGCTGAGGAAGAAAAGACATTGGATACAACCTCAGACGGACAGGGCTGGAGAGGTAAGAGATGATGGACAAGGGGAGAGCACTGAAAGGGCTGACGGGAACTGCCAAGGGGGAAATGGGGACGAGGACATGTCAATGGGGCAAAAGTCTGAAAACATTAAAGGTGAAGAAGAGGTCCTTGGAACAGATGCAGAAAGAGCCAAGGTACCACCAGTGGTTGCTCTGAAAAGAGCAACAAAACCATTGTTTTAAAACAACTCGTGCAAAAGTCAGGACTGCTCAGATCAGAAACGTAAAAAGTAATGTGGCACAGCAGAGAGCAGGGAACTGAGTCACCTGTCATGCCGACAGCACCAGAAGTGTTTCACACACCCACATTCAAATTCGGGTCCTGTTTCCACGTGCCTCGGGTCGGCTCCGTGCTTCCCGCCACGGGGCTGGGGAGGGCACGGCCTCGGCTCATCTCCTGGCCAGCACCGGGGCCGGCTGGGCCGGCTGGGGGACGGCGTTCTGCCAGCGGCCTCCGACACGCGTGTTTTCCCCTGTGCCATCCCAGCAGCCAGGGCATCGGTGCCATCTGCACCGGCCACGCTCATGTCGAGGCCCAGCGTGCCTGAAGCCAGGCATCCGCAGGCGGAATTTTCCGATGTGTGCTACGCAGGTCAGATGAGCGCAGTTGTTCCTCTCGACCTTGCAATCTGTATTTTAATTAATGTACCCTCCGCGCTATAGGATATCAAGAAACATTGCAGCAACTCTCTCCTGCTCGGGGGTTCTCCTCCTAAAATGAACTTTCAACAATCATTACATGGTTTTTCTTTGATTTTGATAATCTAACGTTAAAATCATGAACTATACCCTATCCACTTCAGTTTTGTTTGTTTAATGAAGAGCTGAGTAATTTCAAAGGTGTTTTTTTACAATTCAAATACTGGGAGTTGCACACTGAGAAGATCCTTTGATATCTGAACAGTCCTCCAATGACAATCTCACAGTTTTAATCTTCCTGGTGTTAAAGGCAATTTAGTTGGTCTTATAGACATCTCTGATGAAATGCACCTTTTCCTCTCCCCAGTTTTCACACAAATATGTAAAATATATGCAAACATAACACAATGAACTTTATGTTTTTCTTCTGCTTAGGGCAACTCTTTGTGAACACAAGTGGCTGATATTTATTAGTCATTACAGAAAACTAAGCCTAATATTTTATCAAACTAATTATTTTATTCAATACTCCACTGGGGTTTTCCTCACTGCACAATTCTCATAGGTTATATATAAAAAGAATTATTTTTGTGGATAAAAGTCAACAAGTCAATAACTTTTGGCAGATAGCCTTCACCGTTCTGCTAGCACAGCGCATCCAACTGCTGATGAACTTTAATGTTTCCCTGATATTGTTTTCTGCTATAAAATGGAAGATCTAATCTACGCTGAAGGTCAGTCTCTACTGAAGGCTGCAATCAGTGACAGCATTCATAAAACCGACTGAAATTTGTAATATTGTGCAACACCCTCCGGACTGTCACAACAGCGCTCTACCCAGGGTGCTGCAGAGCTGGAAGTAGCCCTACTTCTGCACCGTTGCTTATGCATGAGAAATAATTGATCCACAGATCAAACCAGAGCACGTGGAAGCTGCTGGCCGCTTTACCCCCCTGTAGACTTTATGAAGAAGGAGAAAGCCCTGACCGCTCCCACCAGCAGCCCTCATCGCTGGTAGGGTCACCTCCCCTCATTTAGATCAGCAATTAGTGAAAACCCACCTTCTAAAATAGCTGCCTTGTACAAGCCTAAACACGCTACATTTAAAAAAAATAAATAAATAATCCCCCCCAAATTAAAACTGAGACTTCTCGCAATACCTTGGAGTCAGGCAGTTATGAGGCACTTTTAATGAGTAATTTAGGCAATTAAAGGAGTTGAGCACGTAACACGCAAGAAGCCGTACCCGTGAGCTGCTGCTCCGTGGCACTTTGGCCGGTGCCCAGTTCTGCGCAGGCGTCACCTCGGCTGCACGGGGGGCTCCTGCCCGACCCCGGCTGCGACGCCTGCCGACACGCGCTGGACACCGACACGCCGGGCAACTGCCGCAAGAATTCAGGCGTGCTGTATCTCATCTAGGAGAGGCAATTTGCTGGCTATATTCTAGCAAAATAACTTTATGGCTTTCTGTCATGATAAATAACAGTTTGCAGCATAATGGAATTAATATTTACTTTGAGCGCTGTGCAGACCATTCAGATACAGGTGCTATATATAGAATCATCTCAGCCACTGCTGCTTTTTTAAATGCTGTGAACTGACACGGCGACACGCAACTATTAAATTCCAATGCCCTCCAGCCATTAATAAACCTTCAGATTTTGGATTTGCTATCGAGACCCTTCCGCACACTCTGTACAATTACCATAGTTCAAGTAGCGTTAATTCGCAAGCGGGACAAACCAGACACTGAAAGAACTCAGGGATCTGGGCACGTCCTGTGCCCACTCTGCCCACCTCAGGGATGGAGCCGGGGCAGAAACCTTAGCGAGTGCTCACCAAAAAGTTCACAATTTAACACACACAAATTGATTGCGTTTTCGTAGTTACAAACATATTTTTTATTATTTCAGCAAGGAAAGATTAAAAAGACACTGAAGTCTACACGTTTCTTAACATAAAAATCAGAGGGAAAAGAAACCAACTGTTTTTAGATAGATGTTTCTCAGATATTTCAAGTTAATACACCACTGTCAATGCTCGGAATTTATTTTTACCCACCATGTACCTTATCACCAGACCTCCAGGGTCTGAGGTCCCCACTGATGCTCCTGGGCCACTGGTGGGGCTGCCAGTGCAGGAGCATCTGGCGGACACGCGGGGGGGACCGGCAGGCGAGGGGGCCGGGGGCGCTGCAGCAGCCCCGCGGGACGGTGGCGGGGCTCTCCCTGCACCAAGTGCTGCTCATCCCCAGCAGCCACGCGATGGCAGCAGAAATATGGAAACACCAGAGCAGGCGAATGCATTATCATGCCATTATAATGAAAAGATATTTTGCAGAGCCCAGGAAACTGCTAAACGTAACCCGCTATCCCTGACGTTTCCAAGACAAGCAGGGAGTAGGAAAATCGCTTTTTCTCTCTGAAATACAATGCCCTACGTTTGCTTTAATTTCCAAGAGGGTCACTTGCGCTTCTTTGCTGTAGCACCAGCACAACACAGCCCTTTTCCCGATGATTTTAATCTGAGCACAGCAGGATTCAGAGAACAGCTCCTGTCTCAGACTAAATCCTTGAGGTCTTCCCGGATCACTTCTGGCAAGGGGGTACTGGTGCGCAATTAATGCTTTGTATCTGTGAGGACTTGAACAAACACTGGCTAATTAATTCTTATTTCTCGCCCATAAAAAGGGTGAGTAAATAACACCCTACAAAGTAGTGGCCGTAAAGACGTGCCCACGGGCAGGACAGGGACACACTGAAAGCTGGTTTGGCCACTTTTGTGCCCACACCGTGTTTTGGGGACGATACCAAAGTTTGGCTAGACCTCCAGCACCTCCAGACCCTTGAGAGGACTCTGCTCTTCCTGCTCCCCCTCCATACACCCCCCCTTCGGTAAGCAACAGACGTCCTTCCTACAGGAACTCGGGAAATTAAAATGTTTAACGCATCTCTGATGCATACGGAATTAGCAGCAGTACAGCAGAGAAGATTTGCTTTCCTCCTCAACACACCACGAAATAAATAAATAAATATAAACACATTAAACCCTGGCGCATAACGCAGAGACACCGAGGCTCCTCATTTCCAGTGGAAGCCCTTATCTCCGTCACAACCCACAATGCAATTACAAGATTACAAGGCACACGCTGCTTCAGCATCTGGATCCTCCGTGCAGTCGCAGGGATCCCTACAGAAAAAGGAAAGCTCTTAATCTTGCAAGGAACAGCAACAATTTCACCTCACTGCGCTGCAACCCACTTGAGAGGCTGTGGGAGCCGCGTGGCGAGCGACCCGCGGCCACGGGCGTCAAAGGCGTTGGTCTTTCCCTACACATGCACAGGAAGGCAGCTGCATGGTCAAAAAGTAACTGCAGACCCCTGTCGCTGGTCCAAAAAGTACTTGCGTTTATTCTGTTTTGCTGTAAACTCTCTCATCTAAATTGCAAATGCTGGGATAAAGTTCAGACCAATAATCCTCTGCTCCCATCTCCGGCCCCCAGCACGTCAAACCGAGACCACAGATCCAGCAATCCAATCTCCATATATTTTATTCTCAAAATATTTAATTTCTGGCCACCAATCTTTAGATCTCCTATTGGATTTTGTTTTCGTAAATGGATTTTCCCACAGAGCTGGCAGAAAATATATTTAATTTTGAATTTCTCTAAACTGAAATAGTCAATATAAATGTCAATGTGTATTTGTGCTGTACAGCCTTTGCAGCGACACAAACCTCACGTTTCGGAGGGGCGTACAGAGGTGCCTGTTAGCATGTTCTGTGCCTGCGCATTTGTTCAGATGTCTTATTTAATAAGGATGGCTAAAGAATACAAATATATATATATGAATTTTTGGGGGGGTTGGTTTGCGGGGGCCGAGAAAGAAGCACGATGTCCACCACCGCTTTGCAGGCAGCTCAGGAGGAAGATGGAGAAACAGCAGCAGCACCATCCCCAGGCGCGGAGCCCGACGTGGGGGCGGGTGTTTGCCAGCCCGTTCCCTCAGACCCCGGTGCACAAACCTCGTCACCGGGCTCTCCCTCTTTCCCCGGTACGGGGTGCAGTTGCAGCATCAATTACTCCAACAGTTTCAATCTATCTAGACGCTAATGTCATTAGCCCACAGAGATCCTTTTGGGATAATTTACATCGAGACTGCCTTTACATGCTAAATGAAAAATGTTCACTCTAGTGAATGGGATTTGAATTACAATCCTACCACATGTGGCTCAGCTTTATTCATGCTATTTATTAAACGGGGGGGGGAAAAGAAAAAAAAAAAAGATGATGCAGTCAATTACAGAGCAATTACCTGAAGCGCTCCTGCAGTCCTGTTGCTTGGCGCTGAAGGGGCCATCGCCCTCGACTTGGGCAGAACTTGCCTATGGGCCACTTCTGCCCATCACCCAAAAAGGGTATTTTAGGATGACTTGTGAAGTCAAAAAATCACTTATTTTTTTAATTTACCGCAACAAAGATTTTTGTTTGCTGAGCTACATTAGAGAGCTCACAGATTATTTTTCCGCTGCTTTCAAAATAAACTAGCTGCTATACAAGCAGCAACCCCACACAAGGCTTAACGTTACTGTACCAGCAAAATTAAGCAAATAAGCCAAGCCAGCCCCACAGGTACCCTTTGCCACATCAATATTTGCAAATGCTGAACCCACCAAACTATCTGCCTTTAACTGAGATTCAACACAAACACGCTCAAGCTGAGCCACAAGCCCAACAGCTCCTGCTCTGAGCTTTGACGGGGAACACTTACGCAAAACCTTCGATAGTTGCCATGAAGCAAATTGTTTTCAAAAAAGAAAGTTCAATCTGTTAAAAGATGTCTTTTGTTAAAAGCAGATTAGGCGCAGTAAGGATCCCTTCCCTGACTGAAAAAACTAACGGTGGAAGGAATCAAACACAAGGGGAAAAAAATGAGAAAGCAATTTACTCCTTTTATTCCACCTCTTCTCCCTTCCTCATGCAAAACCAAAACCAAGAACGTTTTCCATTCTAGTTTAGATCCAAATTGATGTGTGAATTAACTGGGTGCAAAACCAGTTCCTCGGTGTTATGTCAGCCCCAGTAAATGCAAGGTGCGCTCTTCCCAGCCCCAGCCCTGGTCGCTCTCGCTTGTGCTGTAATTCAGCCCGTTCCCAACACGTCACTCCAAGGACTACTCGAAAAAGCAGGAATAAGAAACAGACTCTTCATTTCTTTGCGAATTTTTCATGTCTTTCAGTGTAAGGCTCCGCGCTTCACCAAGTGTCTCCATCAGAAAGCCTCCCAGTGACCCAACTTCAGGGACAAAGCGACGAGCCGTAAGCGAAACACCTTCACCTGGGGCTCTGTGCCCAGTTACTCTGGAGCGACGGCGCCAAGCCCAGAGAGCAAAGAAAACGCAGCGCAAGAGCTGTTGTCCCTGAATCTTCATTCTGAGATGCCCAGATACGAAGTAAGCTGAAGTTACACACTCTAAAATCAGCGATGACAATTAATAGGATTAGGTACATCGCAGGTCTGTTGAAGAGTAAGATCTCCACAATGCATAGGGCCTTAGGAAAAGACACCAAACCCCATGACCATTTGCTGTGAATTTATGTTACTGCAAGTGAATACATTAGGATCCTGATATAGAAAACGAATTATTGGTATGTATATGTTCTCTTCAGAAGAGGCTCTCAGGAGACCCATTCCGGATTTAATGATCATCCATATCCCTCTTCAGAAACAGTAAACCAACTCTCTGATTTCCCCAGGACCACCAACACGCGTAAATCACTACGATGGCGTCACAAGCCTACGTTCCGGATGCTGTAAACATCACGTAGAATAGGGAACAGAACAAAATCCAACATCTGCCCAAGGTGTCCATCATGGAGATGCGTGCACCGTGGCAGAGATGGGGAGATGCTGTTGGACCCTCTGCCCTCTCATAAGCTATGGGAGGTTAAGGGACAGGCTGGTTAGAAATGGCAAAAGTCAAGTATTAGGAGAGATGCAAGGAAAACACCATTATCAGCAATGAAAAAGAATAGATCTGCATAAAAACTGTCATTCCTCTTGAGCAGTTTTTCTCCTTGGCTTTCAGGGCCGTGCTTGTTTACGTTAATGTATGCACACGTCTGTGTCATATTTTCAGAAAGCCTTTCACATTAAACTCTCATTTCTCCTCCAAAGCCATCCTCCAGTATTTCTCTGGAATGCATTAAGCGGTGCAGCTGAACAATGCAATACTAATTAGTTTGCAAACTACACAGCTCACCTCTGAGGGCGAGCACAGCCCCCATAAATTAAAGCGACCCGGATCAGACTGTCCTAGGAAGAGTTTTCCAGATTAGTGCTGCTCCAGCGTGTGATCTCAGCACTTGCTTTCGCCCTCCAGTAATAATTTACAAGGAAATTTCACTGACAATAGCAGGGAATTGAGAGATGTAAAAGCATTTCGCAGTTTAATATTCCACGATGGGTTGTTTTACATAACACAGAAAAGCCCATTCGGTCACTTACTAAAAAGGAAAAGTCATCTCGTTCGTAGCTCGTCTGCCCAGCTCTCGAGCCGTGAGCGCAAACGACGCCGTTATCCCCAGGTTGAACAGCCCACACAAACTTTGGGCACGACACAGATCAGACCCAAATGCTAAAGAAACCTTTTGCAAAGTTTTGGCTGTGATGTCCCAGGGTTTATGCAGTAATTGAATAATCTAAAATTTCCATTCCTGTCCTCGTGGACTAATCTGTAACAGTGTTAAGGGACTGTTATGATATTAATTAAATACAAGTCCTGCATACAAAATTGATACTCTGCATCTCCATCTCCACAAGGGAGTTTCTCTCTTAATAAGACTTACATCAAGTTTTACTTTTTTGTGTGTGTGCGTAGAGTTTGTTGGGTTTTTTTGGGGGCGAAATTCATGGAGATTATGATCCTGAATTGGAATTACACATCTCCATAGGTGAGATCAAGATGTTTGAAGTATGCGAGCTCTCAGGTGTCCATCTCGCCCTCTGGTCCGGAATTTGCGGGGTCAGACTAAACCACGGCCAAGGAACAACCCTCCTCGAGGAGCCAGGGCCGCAGCGGGGGTCCCTGCTCTGCTCCCTTTGCCCCCAGCCCCGAATGGGAGCGTTCCCCCAGAGCTGGGGGGGCTGGAGCTCGGCCAGTCCTTTGGCGAAGCCCCTGCAGGGCACTGCCAGTGCCGGGGGCTCTGCCCCGCGCTTGACACCCCCCTGCCACCTCCTCGTCAGGCACTGGGGTTGGGAGAGACCAGAACATCCTCAAAACAGGATAAAGAGCGATGGAATCGGCACCGACCTTCCAGAAGGCAGAGGACGAGGGAAATTTGCTCTAAAAATATGGCCTTGAGTTAATTTTAGCAGCAGTTTACTACGAGTTCACGGGAATGCGCCACTTCCCGACTCGGCGCGAGAGAAGGCAAACACGTCAGCCGAGCTGTCGTCGAGGCAGCACCAGCCCGGAATGACGTTAAAGCTATTTCAACGCTCCCCTTACTATTATTTATTAGTTTGAGATTTTAATTATGTGAATTGATTAGGAACACATCACCCGGGATCCTAATTAATTAGAATTTTAAAAAGGATCACGGACTGGACGTTTTTAATGGATTCCACAAAGAATTGCACAAAGAGGTATCTTAAGGGAAAGGCCAAATTAACTTCTCCTTTCTGGTTTATCCAGCGATTTCTAACAGGATTGTGCATCAGATTAACCAAGTAAGAGCCAAAACCCTCGTGCATTGTGATGCTAACCAAGATAATAGCTTGAGGATTTCATGCAGTTATCATTTAGCATCCACTTGGTTAATTAGTTTATCCCTTTTATTCCTTATTTAAATTAGCGCATTGCTATTTAAAATAGTATATTCCCTGTTTATGTCCTAAATTTGTTGTAGCTGCATTGTTCACACTCACCAAATCCTTCCATATGGTACTGACAGGCACCAAGAGCCCCAAGTACCTGCTGTAAGCTGTTTGTTTCAAAATGCATTTTTCTCCTTACCTGAAACTTGGAAAGACGCAGGAGCCATCACACTGATGACACTCAGAAAGTAATTTATTATGAAAACTACTAATAGAAGTCCCTTCTCAGCACTGGCTGGTCAGTAGTTTCACAGGCCAACGTGCTGCTTCTCGCCCGTTAGCGGTAGTTTCCAAGCTCTGTCTGGATGCTATCGATGCTCTTGGCTGGCGGCTTTGCAAGTATTTTTCCATCAGTGAGACGATGATACCTATTTATCTCCTGGCTGCAAGAGTCACTGGGATGATCTGGCAGTGCCACAAGGCAGACAGTTATTTCATGCCCTGTTAAACCCTAATGTGGTTAACTACAGCATCACTCCAACTTTGGAAAAAGCCTTTTTATTGTTTTAAATCTGCGGCCCATGTGCCCAAGTAAAGAACGCTGCTTTCTATCAGGGTGGTATCAGAAACACAGGCCCATAACGCTGTCCCTGAGACGTGGGAATGAATGGCCAACCCCTGGCCCATCCAAATGGCAAAGCAAGGACCTTGACGCTCATTCTCTTCAGTGGCGAATGTGATCAGCCGCTGGAAGAAACCCTGAAAGCTGCCTGTTCTCCAGCCCCTGATCCATCCACTTTCAGGTCTGTCACTTCCCAGCAGACACACTTCAATGAAACAGAAATTATTGGGCTCAGTGCGGGGCTGTTTGAGTTACGTGTGATCGCCTCGCACACGCACGCAGCCAGGCACTCTAGGGGCTGATGGCTCCATCTTCGCAAACACATGTCAGCAAGTCTGTATGTAACCACGTGTGGTGTGCTAGCCAGTGGCCACCTCCCCCCACCCATCGACAGGCAAGTTCTGCAGCACAGGTTTTGGTATTCTGCATTGTTAAGAGTTCACAGAAGTTAATTAAATCATGCTCTGCAAACCTGAAACAAAAACAATGCACCATTTCTATTATGCTGACTTTTTTCAGGCTTGTCATAATAAAACATTGTTATTGGATGTAAAAATTATGGAACAGAGTTATGCCTCTCTGGTGTAATATAATGCAATCCATTTAATACTATTTTAAAACCCAAAACCTCATTAAAGCAGACAGAACGTAAGAATGACAAATCGCCCAGGAGGAAGCTGGAGCACGAGAGGCATTCCAGGCACTCGGCCGCTTCGCATCCCCGTGCTGCATTTGGGATGCCCTGAAAATCTGCCAAGACAGGCCTGGGGTCAGGTGACAAAGCCTGGCTTAGCCCGAAGTCGAGCCTGACAGCTGTGGGACCCAAGATAAGGGGTGAAGCTCTGCCTGGCCCTGAGCAGCACCAGCTCTTCCCAACAGGCACACCACGCCACGTCCCAGGGCGCAGCCCCCACCCGCAGCGATGGACACACTCGATCAGCTCCAGAAGTCGATACACCTTACACAAATACATACCTTCACGGCCTTGCTAGTCGTTTGCCAAAATCAGAGCATTTCTTGACGACACAGCTAAATGCTACAATCACACATTTTAATGCCCTCAACAATTTTGGCCCCAAGTTCAGCATCAAATGCAGGGAATGCAGCCTCGTTGGCTGCAGAACTAAGCTCTGCAGCTGGACTTCTGCTATCAGAAAGTGTAATTCCCATTTAATAAAAGTTAAACAAACATACTTCTTATCCACATCTGTGTAGACCTTGAACATCAGAAGTAATCAGTGCAATCAAACAGCTCTTTCCTCACATAGATGGGAGCTTAAACAAGAATAGCTGCATCAAATTGCATGTTTTAGAACAAACACGCTTATTCCAGAAATCCTGTGTCAGGTGAAATCATCCCTCTGAATTTCTCGGAATAGTTAAATACCATCAGAAGAGTAACAGTTTCCTTCAAAACATGCCTTGAAGCAGAGCACAAGTCTGGTCTGAATTTACCAGAAATTCTACTCCTGCATTCTGCAGGACCCACAGCTCTTCGTTAGCAGACGGAAATCACGGCAGCTGCTACCAAACACTAGCTGGCATTCTGTGAGAATCCAGTCATGCACATACAAAGCTTAATGGTAAAAAAACTGCTCAGCACACACCGCGGGATGTTTGGCCGCCCGCTGAAGTAGCTGTTCCAAAACCCACGTGTTCTACCAAAGGGCACCGGCTGTGGAGACACCCCCGTGTCCCTCAGCACCGCAGCTGCGCAACCTCATGACAACCTGAGAGCAGCAACACGATCAGACGGAGAAGTCGTATTCAAATTTTTTCAAAGTAGAAATAAAGAACACGCGTACACTTTTTGGGGAGGGTGGAAGGTCGCATTCAGCAAGTGTAAACATTTTTCTGAACACGAGGACAGCTTCACGGTGAACGTCCTCAGCAGCTATCGCCTCCCAGCCCAGCTATCGCCCCCAACGCCCCCTCTCTGCTCTCCTACCTCCACTCCTTGGACCTTCAGCTTCATATGATCCTCTCGGGTGGTTTTCCCATCTTTCCTTTTTTTCCAGCAATATCCATCTTTCCTGTATTTCACCTTCTTCCTATTGTACAGGATCATAGAACCATTCTGCGGTCTGAAAACAAGAAACAGCTTTGGATTACATAAAGAAAAATAAACACCCTAAGAGAGTTTATGAAGCAATGTGCTACCGACCAGGGAAGGTCTCTACAGAACAGAAATACTCTTTATTCGGCATAATGTGAGTTTTCACCTTTTGTTGCTGTTAACTGGATTAACTGATATTTTACGATCTGCAATTTTTTACTTGAGAATCTTGTACCTAATGAAGTGAGTGTGCCAGTGACAGGTATTAAAAAAAAAAAAAAGAAAAAGAAAGCTCATAATGAAGTAGCCAGTGTTTTCACAGGATGTATTACAATTGGGCTCAGCTACATGCTGAAGATCAGAAGGAAATAAAGGTTAGGGAAAAAGAGATTGCTATTATTTTACTGTAGACAATCTTTCTCTTTGCAACGCGTCAATAGTATTACATAACAACCACCTCTAACAGCACCAGAAGATGGACGTTGGCTTAAAAAGGCAACAAATGAGCAAAAATAATGGAAGGGAAAAAAGCATTAGCTTCTACGTCGGTGTTGCTGTTCCTGCTTAGACCAGTGTTAGACATGGAACGACTCTCTCTTAAGCCTCTCCTTGTCTTCAAATACGCGTGAAAGCATTTCCCACTTAGAAACCACACCGAGGCTTCGAATGTCACTACAGGCACGGTACCACTCCAGCCCAACACCTTTTTGGTGTGCTGTCACAGCCACGTTTTGCCATCTGCTAAGCCAATGCACAACTGAGGCATTGCTGCTGCAACGCTAAAAAATACACAACCCCCCCAACCCTGGGGGCAGAGGCCCCCCGGCAGCAGCAGAGCTGCGGGTGCTGCAGGTGTGGACATTGCTGCCTCAGTCACGGGAATTTGGCTTGGGGACACCAAGAACACAAAGAAAAACAATTACGTTAGCAGCAGCAATAAATAACTTCTACAGGAAAGCTTTGGCTGGAGCCTTTTGATAAAGTAAAATAGCTGCCTTGTACAAACAAGCCAAATTAAGAGAAAGAGCCTTTCAGGAGCAAGTGAGATAGGACCCCCTCCCCAGCCAGTGCAGGCTTCACGTCGCTCCTCGCACCCTGTGACGCTTTGGACGTCGGCAGCCCGGCGTTCCCAGACAGCACAGAGCCATACCCAGAAGGGCCAATCGCCCCCTGGCCGCAAGGGAGCTCTTTAACTAAACAAATTGGCCAAATCAAGCGGTTTGTGCTCGTGCAACACAGGCTCGTGGCTTTGGAGCCAAAGGTGCAACAGCCAGCGACTGGCCTGACTAGAAAAGCATCCTTCTTCCCTCCTGCTTCCGAGTGCTGAACAGCACAGCGCCATGAAACGAGCACAAGAACAAGCTTCTGCATGTACCCTCTCCTCGTTTTTCTCAAACAAAACAGTCCGTTTGAAGACAGCTGCCTTCACCCGTGTTTATCACATAATAATAGTGCAGTAACGCTGATGTAAAAGCTGTTAATTACAGAGTAACTCATCCCAATGCTCCATTAAGTGCATAAAGGCACCTTACTACTGAGGAAAACAAGCTCATGATGGTTTTCTACCACCATCAGCCAGCTGAAATGACCGAGATACAACCACTACAACACCCACCCTCCGCCAGAACAAACACCAGCAGCGATCATGGGATCTGCCACCAAGTCCGTCCCTTCTCCCCGTCTCTGCACAGAAGCACCCATCTTCAGGTACACACACGTGATGTCCTGCCTGACTTACGCCCAGCATCTGCCCTCCAGAACACATGCACATCGTAAATTCGATGAAAGTAGACGGAAAACTGCACAAAAAAAAGCAAACAAAAAAATGCTGCACATGAAAATACGTTCATTTGCAAGACCAAAATGATCTTCGATCTAACTGACCGTTAGCATTATTTTTTTGCTAAACCAGAAATGATAGATTAATTTTGTTTACACATATGGCAAATAGTCATTGTGAGAATAAACCCAAGCACCCCCACACCACGCCGCCTCCTCCTGCTGCCGCCCGTGTCCCAGCAACTCAGACCCAAGGGCTCAGTGAGGTTCCTTCTCCCCGCTCCTACACATCACCCTGAAAATAAACTCTCGGGTGTCAGCACAAGCACGGCGTCTATTTGACAGCGCTGCAGATAGCGTAGGATTACTTTGGTGGACCTATTACATATCTTGTTTCGGTGGTTATTCTGCAAACCTCCCCTTGCTGCACACGTCAGCCCAAACTCTTCTCAAGACATCGCAGGTTTCCCCTTGTCGCCGTCACGGAGCCATGCCCTCCGGCTCTCTGCCAGCCACCTGCCTGTTCAGAGCGAGCAATGAGTACACGGCACAGGGACTTCTCTCCTGCCCAGCACCGTGGCGCTCGCACACGCAGCTTTTCTGAAAATGTATACTCAAAGGGCTCGAAAGTCTCTCGATGAGAGCAAAATCCTGCTCCCATAAAACACGGGGGCGTGCGGGCGAGGGGCCGGCAGAGCCGAGCTCAGCAGCACTGCCGCTGTCCTCAAGGTGCAGTCGGGTTTCTGCTGGTTTATTTCCACGATGAAAAAAGAACATGGGAAGAGGTCACTGAAAAGCAGTTAATGAGATTTATACAAAATAAAGCACAAGGAAACAAATCTCTTAAGGATCTCCAGAGCAGCTGTTGATTTTGATAAGAGCATATTGACTTGCTTTAAGGCTCATGGAAAGCAACTGCTTTTTTAAAGATAACTTCATAAAATGAGAAGCAATTCAAACCTGATATACGCTGCTATTCCATTTCACTTGCTGTAAAGAAGATCAGGGCGGGAGGATGTCCCGCGCGGCTCTGGCACACAAACACAGCCAGGAGCAGCGTGCGGGCGGCAGCGGGATGGCTCTGCAGAGGACACCGCACAACGGGCACGACCCCCACCCATATCTCCCCGGGAGGTTTGGCTGCCCAACTTGAGCTCGGGGATTTCACTTGTGCTTTTGCAGAAGAGGGGGATGAAATCACATGCCTGAGCAGGGGCCAGCCCAGGTCCACGATTCCCTATGGCTCCTGCAGCCGCAGCGAGGGCGATTTGCCCGTGAGCCACTGGGCACGGAGAGAAACCGTCTTCCTGCCTGCTAAACCCCACCTGGAGCCACGGCAATAACAACAACCACTGGAACATTAACGGCAATTTACTTGATTTGATTAGCTACTACCGTGCAGCTGCACAGAGCTCTTTTCATTAACGCAGGACTAAATGGAAAATAATAAAATAGTATTTTAATATTGCGGCACAGCTGAAAGCAGGCAAGCCAGCGCGATCTACGCCCTCTGAGACGCCTGTTAGCGCTGGCAGCACAAGGTGCTGGGGGTCAGAGGACCCCCCCGAGCCAGGCTCACCCCTGCCCAGGCGGTCACAGCCCAGCTTCACATCATGCACGACAAAACCCAGAGCCATGGCTGGGAAACAGCAGCGTGGTCTCACCACAGGTCAACCCACCCACGTTTGCTCTACATCAAATGTCAGGCTGCTCTGGGCACTCAGTCCTGGACAACATGGAAACGTCTGCGGCACTTTCCCTTCCACTTGGAATAAATTTGTTTGCAATGGCACAACAAAGGGTTTGTTGCTCTTACAAAAAAAAGGCAGCAAGCAGAAGGAAAGGGACCAGGAAGATGCCAACGGAGCAATCCTAAAACGTGCCCGTAGCAGCGGACGAGACAAGCGGTTTGCCTGCCCGGCTGGCGTACACAAATCGCTGGGGACACCACCAAGCAAACTCCTACAACAGCCACCGCTGCTGCTGCACTCCATCCTCAGGTTCACAACCCTCCCAAAATCCCCGTGAGCCCAGGCATGACGGTGGGGACCTGTCCTGGGGTCAGCAGCTGGGCACGATGCTCACCCGTCCCCCCAGATGCCGCGCGGGAGCTGATGCCTGAGTCCTGGCACAAGGGCAGCCAGGATCTCTGAGACACGGTGCAATTATTTCTGGTCCCACTGTGTGGAGCTTGCAGGATGGGCTGCTTGCTCACAGACCCAAATAGCACACAGCAAAGTCACAACTCTGAATTTCCTCCCTTTTATGAGCCTGTGGCATTTAAAAGCTGCCTGATCTCTATTTAGGTTTCTTCCTTGTGGCCTGGGGGAAGGAGGAGAAAGGACAGAAGGAGTAATTGCAGAACTGAAAGCCTTTTGTCTTCGGTATTGATGAGATCTGAGATGCTTTCCTCCCTCTCCCCGTTATTTACCACCACAGCTCTCACATAAATTGCCAAAACAGCATAAGAGCTTCTTTTGCCCAAATCATTCCT